>NW_009614099.1:3034-3412 GCF_000690535.1 Cariama cristata | reverse complement strand
GTAGCCACTGGCTTCTCTCTCCTCTCTGGCACCCTGTGGATGGGCAAGTTTGGGGATGAGCAGCTGGTTTTTAAAGTCTAAACCTATTTTTACCCCCAAATATCTGCCTGTTTGTACCAAAGAGGGATTACTCTGAGCCATGGGGGCTGCACGGAGACAGCAATGGGGTTTCATTTCTTGACATCTAGTCCCAAAACAAAGCACATGTAGCAGCGCAGACCTCCTGTCTATCACTTATGCTTAAAATCCCACCCCAATCCATGAAATTTGGCTTGTGGTCATCCAACAAGAGAAGGCTGTATAAAGCCTCCAGTGTTTTCCAGAGCTTTTCCGCCAAGAAAAAGTATTCTGCACCTCTTTTCTTGCTTAATCAGCCCA
>NW_009614099.1:0-2964 GCF_000690535.1 Cariama cristata | reverse complement strand
CGGTTTCCATCAAGGCACCAGCACGCCTGCAGCCTTCCCCGCCACCACATCGGAAACACAGCCGGGCTGGAAATTCTCCGGGAAATGACCCATTTCCTCGGCAGGACAATACCCCGGCGCGGTGGTCCGGCCACCCTTGGCCATACAAAGCCCTTTCCGGTGCCGGTGGTTCAGCCGTGGACTGCAAAGCTGCCCTGGGGGATGATGCTCGTGATATCGAGAACAACTTTGGGTGTTATTACTAATATCATCATATTATTATTCTGCTCCCAGTGGGACGTGTCCACTTGGCAAAACCAGAGGTTGGAAATCTCCCCCGGCGGTGTAGCAGTGAGGAAGACCGCAGTCCGGAAACCCAGCCCTCCCGCCGCCGGCGAGGCTTTATATAGCGAGATAATGAGAGAGCAGCGCAGCAGGAAAGAAACGCCCTGCGGTCTCGGCTGCCGGGGCTCCAAATTGCCACCTTTGGGTAGATGCCTTCAATTAAAAGATGAGCTCAGCCTACCCCGGACCAGGGTCTGTCTTGGGGAGGAGAAGGCAGGGGAGAGGTGGCTGGAGATGCGCTGGTTGGGACGGGGCAGGCTGAGCCTGGAGGACACGTGGCACCCACAAGGCCAGGAAACCAGTGGGCAGCGCTGCCGGGATGCCACCTCCTGGGGACACAAGTCCCTGGAGGACACGCAGGAGTGGGGTGCCATCACACACCTGGAGGCAGTGCTGCAAGGACACCCCATCCTGGGGACACGGTTCCCTGGAGGACACGAGCCACGGCACCCATGGTGCTGTCACGCAGCTGCAACAGTGCTGCAGGGACACATCATCATGGGGATGTGGCTCCCTGGAGGACACATGGCCATGGCACCCATGGTGCTGTCACAAAAGTGCAGCGGTGCTGCAGGGACACCCTGTCCTGGGGACACTGTTCCCTGGAATGACACATGGCCACAGCACCGATGGTGCTGTGACACAACTGCAGCAGTGCTGCAGGGATGCCCTGTCCTGGGGACATGGATTCCTGGAGGACACATGGCCATGGCACCCATGGTGCTGTCACGCAGCTGCAAGAGTGCTGCAGGGACATCCTGTCCTGGGGACACAGCTCCTTGGAGGACACATGGCCGTGGCACCTATGATGCCATCACGCACCAGCGGGCAGTGCCATGGGGATGCCCCATTCTGGGGACATGGTTCCCCGAAGGACATGCAATACCTGTGGTGCCATCACACTAGCAGACACATCACTGGAGGGCAGTAGGAACATATCTCCCTGGAGGACACATGGTCGCAGCACCCACAATACCATCACACACCTGGGGTCAGTACCATGGGGATGTCCCACCCTGGGGACAAGGCTCCTCAAAGGACACGTGGTCTCCTGGCAGTCCCACCTCCTGCAGCTTCCCCGAGCCCCACACATGGGTCCATGGTGGCAGGGTGGCAGGGGACAGTCCCGTGTTCCTCTCTCCCCACAGTCGACATTCGGGAGATCAAGGAGATCCGCCTGGGGAAGAACTCACGGGACTTCGAGCGTTACCCCGAGGACGCTCGCAAGCTCGACTTCACCATGTGCTTCATCATCCTCTACGGGATGGACTTCAGGCTGCGGACACTCAGCGTGGCCGGTTCGTGGGCTCCCTCCCCACTCCCTCCCGGCCACCCTTGGGCTCTCATCCCCTCCCCAGCATCCCATCTCCTCCATCCCAACCTCACCACCCTCTTCTTCTTCCTCCAGCTTTCTGCGAGGAGGACATCAACCTGTGGATAACGGGCCTCAACTGGCTGGTAGCAGACACCCAGAAAGCCCAGACCCCGCTGCAGATTGAGAGGTGAGGAAGGACCAGCAGGTCCCATTTCCCGGTCCTCATCTGGGGGCCTGGGGGACAAAACCCCCCTGGGTTTGGTCGCTCCTGGGGCTGAGCACCATCTGTCCATTCTGTCCTTCCCAGGTGGCTGCGGAAACAGTTTGATGGGATGGACCGGTCGCGGGAAGGCAGGTGAGCACTGGCACAGCCCCGTGCTGGGAAGTGGCCGGTGGATTCAGCCAGACAGGGTTGTAACCCCCCAATTGCTCCCCAAATCTGGAGGTTGAGCCAGGCTGAGGGTGAGGTTTGTAGGGCAAGGTAGTGCCAGGTTATTTGGGGTGCCTGAAGGCACCGAAAATCAGGGAGTCAAGTGCAGGTCCTCTCCTCACGGCTGTAAGGACCATGGGGACCTCGATGCCCCTGCGCCCACTGCTGCATTTCCATCGGAGCCAGGAGGGGCTGGGCCATTAATGCAGCCCATAAACATCTCCCCGAGACAGAAAAAAACCCAAATCAAGTGAAGTTGGACTTCAATGTTTATGGGGATACACGTGGGCATCATCTCCAGATGGAATGATGGCTTAGAGCACTCGATCGGTTCTTGGACACGCTCCCTCTCCCCAACCCTCTGCTCACGCCAGACCCCATGTAATTAGGGGTCCTGTGCCACGGTGGGGGTCCATGGTCCGGTAAGGTGTGAGCCCCACGCCAGAGACCGTGTTGGCACCAGGATTTGAGGTGGGACCCTTGGTGCTGGGAGCTGAGACCCATCCAGGGGTTACCCATCCTTTGCGGGGTCTGACCAGTGCCCTGATGCCGGCTCGCCCTCCCGCAGCATCACAGTGAAGGACCTGAAGGCCATGCTGCCCCAGGTGAACTACCGCGTCCCCAACATGAGGTTCCTGCGGGACAAGCTCGTGGTAAGGAGCCCCTGAGCACCCTAGCTATGCAGGGAGATGACCTTCAAGCCCCCAAAGCTGGGCTAGAGCCAGCCCCGGTGTCACCGGGGTGGCCCCACTCTCATGCAGCACCATCTCCCACAGGAGGTGGAAGCCAGGAATGAGATGACTTTCTCCCACTTCATCCAGTTCTACAAAAACCTGATGTTTGATGCACAGAAGTCGGTAAGAGCCACGGCTTCTCCTCCCAAACATCCCCCCCC
>NW_009614098.1:0-19208 GCF_000690535.1 Cariama cristata | reverse complement strand
AATAAATGCACTATTTATTAAATAATTAAAAAAAAAAAGCAGAAAGCATCTCAGATTCTTAGATCCTTGTAAATAAAGAATGGTCCATTTTAACATGATTTATAAAAAACTTAAACATCTGAAAACTCACGGGGTCAATCACTGCCTGAAATCATTGGTTCAGATGTCCAGTCTTCCATGGGGAAATGATCAGACCCTAGCGAAGGGCAATCAGGAATCCCATTCAGAAAGGATTATCAGGAACAGAGTCATTTCTGTCTGAATTTCAGACTTCTTGACACTGACCTCAGAAAAATCCTGGCAAGTGTTTTTACAATTACTATATTCACTAGAATCTTCAAAAGGATTTTTTTCAAATTCCTCAATTCTTTGCGAATAGATGACATTTAGCTGCATATCACTTAAGTTCATAATCCTCTTAAAAACATGTGGTCTTGATTTGGCACCATTTGTTTCCATATGATGCTACTCTGTGACTGTGTATCAGATAATTGCATAATTTATTTGCCTTGCATATTGAACCAAGGTCTGAATGCTGCTCTCCCAGCCCAGTTACTCCAGACCAATGAGCAGTGAGCCAGAATACAGTGCTTGAAAACCAAAATCAAGGAGAACAATAGTCAATGGGAACTTCTATATATTTTTTCAAGAACATACAATGGTCAGTGCAGAGCTGAAATTTTATTTGCTTATAAATATGTGCTGTTTGTAACTCCCCAGTTGGAGTTAACTTTAGAAAGCATTTCATCCAAGTACTGAGCAGTACCTTCATCACTTATATCTTTCATTTTACACCTACAATTAATATTACTCACAAATGAAAACCCTTGGTTGCCTGTCTGCATCATTTGTCCACTTGATTGATAGCTGATGTAACTATTTTGGAGCGCAAAAGAGCGTCTGCACATTTGGAGGCTACTTTAGCTGTCTAATTAGGTTTTTAATTCTGTGTGATGCAGAAATCATGTTCCACCATACTCCAACCCTGAATTCTTTCACAATATTTGATGATCAGGTTTTGGACTACCAAAATAAGTGAGAAGCTAGTAGTTTTATGTCCTGCTAGAAAGGAATATTGAAAATAAGTTTTACAAAATGAAAAGGAAACTGGATGGTGAGTTCATTGACATGTTAAATAGATACTCGCCTCAATATCAGGAAAGATATCAAAAAGTGTCAATATTTTGGAGTTACCATTTTAAGACTTCTTTTTAAAACATCCAAGAGGACTGCTGCTTTCAGGTGAAAGGAAGCGGATTCCTTCAGATAATTCTATAGGCACTCCTACGTCCAGCCGGAAAAATGCATCTTGACTCTTGCTCCAGAAGGAACAGGGTGCATCGAGGTTCAAGACATGGAAAAAAAAATATATCTCAACATACACGTGTGTTCATCTTGGAAATCAACTGGACTTAAACACATGCTTTAAATTACAGATGAGCATCTGCACTTTCCTGAATGAAGAGGGATTTAGGCACGCATTTACACCCTTTCCGAATGGGGGCATGAGGAAATTCAAGTAGGGCTTGATTCCACTTGTGCTCCACTTGCATAAGCTGGAATTAGGCAGCAGCACGACAGCGTTACCGGAAAGCCTCCCTGCTCAGAGGAGTAAACACGCTTCTGGACACGCTTTCACGATGGCTTGTGCAAGGAACGCTTGGTCCATGTAAACAGGAAACTGGGTTTGCTTTGTCACAAGGGAAAATTCTCCTGTGCCAGTGATTAATTTAAAGACAAAGCAAAATTTCTTTTATGCAAAAGCTGAAATAGCTTAGTGGTATCAGTTGCTATGGCTTGACTTTAAAATCAGGAAACTTCTTTCCACTAGATTATCATTATCAGGAGGTAGATTGTTAAATGATGGTTAAGTCAATAAGTATATTCTTCCCACCAATCGTCTTCAGGGAGATGCAGGAAAGGAAAGTAAGTACAGTATAGTAGTATAATCTAGAATAATTTCTGCCTTTACTCTGGAGAGGTTTCCCACAATACTTTATCCCAAGGGCTTACTTTTCTTTATTTATAGTATATGTCTACAGTAGAAATTCAAAGGAGTAAAACCTTGCAGTAGATTTGGGGGCTTCTAAAATGCCAATCATGATCATAAAAATCAAGAGCATCTTAGTTTTTAAATAACACCAGTGTTTTCTGCAAAATTACAATTGGTTACATTTTCGTTTTCTAGGTTTTTTGCAAATGGAAGCGAATCGGACAACATTCGCCATCATAATTGCTTTCTGCGTGAAGAGGTCTTTTTCAGGCTGGGCTGGCTGCTGCTGTTTTAATCAGAAGGTTGTCTATTTGTATGTTAATAGTTTCATCCTGGTTTATTAGGCTTGTTGATGAAAAAGCAAAAATCAGATACTTTACTATTTTCAAGCTTCACTATTAATCTGTGATTTTTTTGGTGCCAACACAGAACCATTTCAGAATCCTTTGCCTTAAATCCTCTTAATGAAAGCATGAAGAATGACAAAATACTTCCTTTCATAAAGCAGAAGGCTGTGCCAATTCACTTTCAACATGCTCATTCAGTGGAACTGAGGTAAATATGTTGCTCCACAGGTGCTTCTCCTTGCAATAACATACTCCCTAGTAATCCATTAAATTCATCTCATGCTCTGTTTAGTGCCTGCTCTGTGAACTGCCTAGCTGGTTAAGGTCACTGTGATAATAGCACCAGGTTAAATAGCGTGGGTATGTTGAACTCTGACATTCATCCATTGTGGCCACAATATAGATGAGAAATGATGGGCAGCATTAGATACGTAATATCCACTCAGATCGACACGATCTTTTCCCCTCTGCAGCTCCTTACAGGCAAAAAACCTTGGGATTAGGCAAACATCTTCAGACCTGAACCTCAGGGCTCCTTAAAATAATTTAGTGCCTTTAGAAACAACAGATCAGTAACTGGAAACATGTCTGATTTCTCGCACTTACCAAACTAGCCCAAATGACTGAGGAGGAGGAGGCTGAGTGTCCCGTGGGGCCAGGCAGAGCGTGGGTCAGTGGGTACCTGTGCTCGTGCGATCCAAAACAGCACCGCTGCTCTCCTCGTACCGTCCCTTGCCCGGGGAGGAACTTGAAAGCCATCACCGCTTTCTTCATAGCACCATAGCTTCCCATCACAGGGTTTAAAAACAAACTCTGTATAACTCCTGAATGATAACCTCTTTCATTATGGAGTTCCTGTTAAAGGCAGACAAATAATTGCCAGTTAGTAAGTTGCGATTAAATTCAGCCCAAATTCAGCCCCAGCAATCCCTTCCAAAAGCCTGACGGGTTTTATTTTATTATTTCCTTTGCAGGGTGTTGGGAAGTGTAATCACTGGTAACTAATCAAACTTCTTTCAAATACCCACAAATATATAAAGAGAATGAAATGATTAATTATTGGGCTAAGCCATTGCAAATGAGACCTCATCTAAATGAGCAGATTTATTTCCAGAGCAAGCTGGGTGTAAATTTAGCTGGTGTTCAAAGCTCTGAATCTAAAGCGTGCCTGGGTTTGAGGATGGAGTGGGTTATGGGTGGCTGTATAACCTCTCCCAGACATCCAGCAAAGTACAGCAATAAAAAACAGACTGCAATTCTACAAAATATTTTTTAAACAAAGTGTTACCGCAGTTAGTAAGTGCTATCATTGGGCACTGTTAATTATAGGCAGGAGTAAGTTGGGGTATTAAACTGACAGGATTTTTAAAATGTCAGTATTTAAATGAGTATTCTTCCCCCCACATAACTGTTTCATTCAAGAAGAAAAATTAAAAACGCTTTGTTAAATTTCCTTCCCTGTCTTTATTTTGTTCCTGTGTGTCCAATCAGTTCCTCATTTGCCTGCTTTGTCCCTTTCATTTCTTCCAACATCGCTACCTATTTTAGTTCAGGGTGAAACTGTAAGGAGTAAAGAGAACTGAAACATCTTTGATTTCCCTCTTGCTATCCTCAAAAATCTCAGGAATTTGCAAAAGTCTTGCCACAGGAACTTTAACTCAGCACCATTATCCCAGTATACTGCAGTCATGATAATCACAGATAACCTCCACCAGTCTTTTTTCTTAGTAATGTCACAGGCTTGTCTCTATAAATTTATTTAGAAAGGAACATTGTAGGAATAAAAGAATTTTATCCATCCAAACCTAAGCTCATAGAACTACAATACCTGTCTCCAGAGACACGCGGCATTGCCCATATTAAGAAATACATAATTAGAAACAAGTTAGCATTAATGTATATGCTGAATATTCTTGTTCTCAGGCACAAAATTAATTTGTGCAATTCATTTTTATGTAGAATGAGGTACACATCTTTTTACATACTGAATACATTTAACAAAATAAGTATTGGTCCCACCAAGAATTATTGAAGAAATAACCCAAAGCTCAGCTGGTAAAGAGGCCCCAGTGCACAACGTGGGTTGCACACATTGTGCACGCGTGAGTATTGCATCCGCGCTCTGCAAGTGTTCCTGGAGTGAAACTGTCAGCGCCAGAAACTTTGCAGAAATCTGCTTTTAAATGCAAACAAACATTTATGGAAAGCATCTCCCTGACTTGTGAATATCCAATCACAACTAGTAAGAGTTGTCCCCACAGTGGAAACCCTCCGTAAGGAGGCTGAGGTGTGCTGACACGCGTCCAGCCCTGTGAATGCCGACCTAAGAAAGTTCTTCAGGCAGCATTTGCACTGTGCAGTTTTATTTTTTGTGGCACGCATTTAACAGCCCAATATTTTACACTTGTCCCCAAGGTAATTGACAAAACACGTTTCTAATGTTATTTAACAATTTTAATGACAGCAGCTGAAAGATACATTAAAAAAAAATAACATTCTAAGCCAAACATTTTTTGTCAAATGACACGGTTCCCAAATTTGCTGTTCCATGGTGCTCTATTTCTGTAAAAACTCTCATTGAGGCTGTAGGTCACAAAAGAAGAATGAAGCCTTGGAAAGAGATACAATGACTACTTAATATCGTGTGGGATTATATGCAGTGGCCTGTGGCAATTCCTTATGTCTCTCTGGGTAGTGATGCTTTTCCAGCATCATTTTTTTTTTGTCATCGCACAATTCCATTGTGAAATATTCTTTTCATGAAGGAGGAAGAAAGAGCTGGTTACACCCTGCAGTGTTTTGGGGAAGACTAAGAAGTGTGGTTTGCAGGGAGTATGTGTGAAAGATGACATTTCATTATGTGTAATTATTTTTTAACCAGTAATGTCCATGTTGAAATGAGTTTCTTATTTTTGGAATGCATGGGGAGTGGTTGGGGAGGGGAGTCATGTTTTTTCCCTGTTAATAAACTCAAGTCATTCTTATGCTAAAGTAATTTCTCAACAAAACAAATTTCTCTCCATCTGGGTAATGGCACACCCAAATGTGATTACATTACAAGGGATTTTAAATTAAATTTCAAGGTAGGAGCATTATTAATCCAATGCATTTGTCTTTATTATCATTGGATCTGAAACAATAAAAGACTTGAACTCACTTTTAAATGGCAGTTCAGTGCTTGCTTCTTATGGCAACGTGGGTTTGACCTGAAATCCTCAGAAATCTATGTGGTTTGGGTCAGGCCCCAAAACTCTCTCAAAAGGTGGAGAAGGAATGGTTATATCCATCCCAGAAAGGCAGGGGAGTTACAGAAGAGGTTCATTTGGTTTGGAGTCTTTCTGAACTTAAGTTCAGAAGAGCAATATTAGATGCTGATCCAAGGGGTTTTTTAAGTCACAGCGCTGACAGGACTATGAAAAGGCAGGACATACAGAACTGGCACAGTCAGAAATACACATTTTCCAGACTTATAGCAAATCATCTTGAAAAATCAGAGTCTGTATTTTTAACAAACTGCTAAACGTTGCCCACCCTGATATTTCAAAAAGAAGTGTTTACATGCACATGCAAAGGAATTGGATGCCTAAATGACTCGTGTTCATCTGCCTTCTTGTGTTCGCAGGCATTCAGATTACATTTTGGATGCAAAACCAATTTTGTTTAAGCCCATAGCCAACAAAATGCAGTAAATAAATACAGAATGTATGAATCCCTCTTGAGTACTGTTTTTCAATCCATCACATACGAAACTTCAACTATCTCTGCTTATAAAATGAATGTGATCAGAATTTGTCATCACAGCGTTATTTGCCCATTTTTTCCTGGGGAACCTGACAGCTATCAGCTGATTACATTTGATCCAGCAACAGAACATGGATTTTACCAACTCTTCATCACAACAGCAAAAAAAAAACCCAACCACCAAGTAGCACGCTAAGTAACGTTATCATAAAATGTTACCGTACGATTTTCTACAAAGCCGTAACTTTACAAAATGGGCTGATTTCTCACATTTCAGCCCTTGGAGGACTAGCAGATCTGAGGTTCAGTTCACTCCAACCCCTGTGGTTTTTGGGTGTCAGACTTCAGAAAGCACCAAGGCAGTGGGTGGAAGTAACTGGGCAGCCCAGCACCGGGAGGGCACAAGGCCCCCCGACAGAGCCAGCCCAGGAGAGCTGCGAGGGCTTATGTCTTCCTGAGAGCTAACCCCGGGGCAACGTCAGGCACGCTGGTGGGTGAGGGTTTGGTAAGAAATCAGAGTGGTGTCTTTTCTTCGTGGGGGCTTTCCTTTTGCCACCCAGATTGGGGGACTGGGCTGTTCAACGCAACATTTCTTGGATTAGTTTTGGTTGCATTGGAAATATGCTACCCTAGTGCAACCACATGCGTGTAAATGCACGCTTGTGACAGTGGGTGCCCACACAAATGTATGTCTTTTCAGTTAGTGCCTGTGTCCTATTTAACAATACACTATTTCCGAGAATCCTGCGGCAGCGCAGAAGTGGGTATTGCCTTTTAGCGTGGGTATCCATTGCCACACAGAAACAACTTAATCTTCACAGCATATTCCCTCAGTAACTGCCTGTGCATGAGATTTCCAAATGCTCAGACATAATTCTCTCACTGGAGAGTACAGGCTGATTATGACAAACTCCGTCAATTTTATTAGCCACACAGATGTTACAGATAGATGTGAAAATCAACCATAATTCTTCCTGTGATGTGCAGAGTGGCACGGCTGCAGATTGCGTCTTTCCCCCCCTCCAACCCTACAGCTTACAGGCTTCCTGCCATTCAGTCTCCATGTGGCCCCCGAGCTAAGATGATCTTAAACCAAGACATCTTAAAAGGATTAAAATTGACACTATTGAGCCAGTAAGAAACTGCAACCACAGAGTCCTGACTGCTGCTCAAAACTGAAGCAAAATGCAGGGACGAGACTGCTGCCCTGCGATCTTGCTACGTGCGGGATTTCTCCTCCAAGGTGTACCCAGCTAACCTGCTGGCAAGCTTGCGTGTATCCTAGCAGTTGTCCCTCAGCGAACTTCTCTGATGCTGAATACCACGGGGCCAAGCCTGGATGCATCTCTGAAGCTGACGGGGCACAGCTGAGCTGTACGATCGCTGAGGTCCTCCCATAATCCTTCTTTACACTTGCCATGGGGTCACGATGCTCACTATGTCTGTCTCTGCAAGGATGGATGCAAAACGCACTCTTGAAGAGCTGTGAGAAATATTTGCATCAAGATCATTCAGCCAAAGCCTTCCCTCGCTCCCAGCACTTGGTCTCCAAGGCTCAGCAAGCGGAAGGAAAGCGATGGGTACAATTTAAAGAGAAAGATGAAGCCTACAGGGCGTTGTTGGTTTAAGTCCCTATTGCAACGCGCCTCTAGAAAGCCAGGGAAAGAAGCTGAAATGCAGGTTTATCATGGAGAGGCAGGTCCAGGAGTGAGGAGACTCATAAAGACTCAGCCTTTAAACCCTCTGCACCTCAATCTTCCCATCTGCAAGAAGTCCTCAGGTTTAATAACCTAGAGAGCGCAATGGGCCATGCATGTGGGGTGAAAGTAATTAGTAACAGTGAAGTACAGAGAAACTGTTGGTGAAAAGAATCACATACATGCGAAGTTATTATGGGCACCCAGTTACCATAGCGATTGGTGTCTCAGAAATGCTAATAATAGTAAAATAAATAATACAGGCCAGGCAGGAAGAGCCCCTAGAGATGAATGTGAGCTGCTCCCCTCCCGAGGGACTGCCTGTACTGCTTTCTCAGCGCTCCTCGCCCCGCGCTGGCTCCGGCTCAGCTCCCTCCCGGGGTAACACACTGCGCTGCTGCGAGAGCCCTGGGTCAGACAAGTGAAAGCGGAACTTTTAAGTGCTTTATTATTTTCAGGAGTCGTCAGAGAAAATGAAACCCCCACAACTGCAAATAATTGAATACGTCAATAATATTTTGACTTGTTCATGTCTTGCAAGGTTTACTGCAGCCTCGTTAAGTACTTTATTGCTGTCCCTCCAGTGATGTTAATTAAGTTCACCGTAGGCTCATAAGTCCTTTTTTTCACCCCTCTCTTTCTTCCGCACTTTTTTTATTTTAAACATGCAAGCAGTTTTCCCAAGTATAATGCCTAGCAATGGGACCTGTAATACAGCGGAAGGCACCCAGACAACAGCAGATTAGAGGGAATAAAGATGAGGCATCCTTCAGTATGATGGTCAACATTTCTCCACAAATAGGTTTTCCAGCAATATTAGCTGAGGGATTGTGAAGTCCAAACAAAGTGTTAAAGAGCCATGCCAAATAAATAAATACAGACTATCAATCCTCAGCCCTGGGCCACTGTCACGTTAAAACTTGTTATACTCATGTACAAAGGGATGTTTAGAGCTGAACATCTTAGGTAGGTGTTTCACCACTTTCCCATGTAATTATATTTATGTTACGTTTTCCATTTATAATGTTTTTATCAACAGGGGAGTCAAATGAGGACAAGCTTAATAAGGAGAACAGAGTAAAGAGTAGACCAGGAGAAAGATATACACCTGCTCTCTCCTCTCTATGTATCTCCAGTCAAAGACAGCACCGTGATGTTTATCCTGCTCCCTCTCCCAACAAATCTGTTGCATCACCTGCAGACCAGTCTCCTTCCATGCTCCAGTCACATTCCTCAGGGCATATCCCATGCTCTGCCATCTCAGTAACCAAAATTAATGGGCTTTGGGCCTCTCATTAGAGCTGGGAAGCACGTAGGAGTCAGCAGGACCCAGTGGAGATTAAAATAGCAGTGGGGTGGATTCTACTTTCTATTACACTTGTGCAAATCCAACTATGACCTTGTACAGGAGAATTTAGGCTAGTACTTTCCTCGTCAGTGAGGTTGCTGTGATTTTGAGTGTCTTGCACTAAGTTGTCTACCTTGAATAAATCAGAAAACGCCACTTCGCAGTAAACAGTGATGCAAAATCCCACAGGATGTGCTGTCCAGCCCATCTTAGCCAAGCAAACTTGTTTTGCAAAGTTTTTGTAATACAACCCATCCTCTGTTTTTGACTGAGAGGATTCATTGCTCTTACTATACTTATTTCCACTAAGTTGGAAGTGCATTTTCATGCTTTTTAAACTAGGAGAGTAGGAGTGTTGGTCAGTGCCAATCAGAATAAGAATAAAATTCTGTAGAAAGCTTTGGCCAAGAACACAGCCTTTTCGTCCAGGTTTTGCTCACATCTCTCCTTTCATTTCAGACTCCAGCCATATACACAGCTGATAAATTAGCCTATTACCTTACCTTAAAAAAATATCCAGAAGCATTAACTCCACTGCTGAGAACTGTACCTACGGAACCACCACTGATAATGAGCAACCACGAGCCCACCCCTGCTCTTCCTGATGTCTCTGCTTGCAGGCTGCGCAAGGATGCTCAGAGGGAACAATTTCTGTATCCGGCTGGACTACAAGGACACACTCATTCTGGGTCATTGTGTGCCAAAACCACTGAAGGGAAGAAAAATAATTTGGTGCCCTTTCTTTCCACTCAAACAATACTCTGGCACAGTCTGGCCCTGTGCAGTGTCCTTCCTGGCTCCTGGGTAAATTACTCAAACCACCTCATTAATCTCTTCCCAGTTTAACACTACCTAGATACACTATCTGATGAACAAAGATGCTGAAGAAGGATTGTTTTAGTTCATAGAACAGTCCAACCTAATGGAAAGTACCAGTGAACCCTCTATCTACCAACTTAATCCTGAGTCAACGTAAATGTTTCAACAGGACTCTTGGCCACTTGTGTGATGAAGCAGCATGAAGAAGAGAGATGAGTCAAGAAGCAGCACGAAGAAGAGAGATGAGTCAAGTACGACACTCACATGGCAGGACTGGGAGACAGGACAGAAAGTGGAGGCGGTTGGTTAGGGAGATGAGACATTCAATTTTTGCTATGATCCATGCATACAAATCAATCAGTGATAAGATAGAGACATATCATAAGAAAAGATGGGGGAGAAAAAAAAAAAAGAAAAAGTTTCCACCCTTTCCAAGCATAGAAGTGGTAAAAGCAAAAGGGAGTAAAAAGCCTGATGGTGTAGAAGGAATAGGAGGGGAAAGGAAAAGACTACGTAATACCTCCACTTTCCACAAGTGTTGAGCTTGGAGTTAAATTAGTTTTTCAGATAGTTGGGCAATGGAGATGGCTGTTTTGAGACGTAAATGAATCACTAGATTGTAGGGAAGTCAGCATAAGAAAGATGATGTTGCAGACAGAAAGCTTGCAAATTAGTATAATAAGTAAAGCACCGAATAAGCAGGAAGGAATTGAGCTTTATTTGAGCAACAGTTTGCTCATACCTAGATGAGTTTTGAAGATGTTGACATGTGATCAGTGATAGCCATCTCCCAACCTCTGAACGCTTCTCTGTACATACAATTGTACAAACCAGTAGATCTACTGCTTGTCTGTGTGGCCTTGTTCTGAGGAACAGGGGACTGCCAGCACCAGAGGAATGGATCGAAAAACATGATGTTGGAGAATGAAATGACGTAGCTGGAAAAAGTCCACTACTGACCAAAAGAGACTCAAATTTGGACAGTCAGCTAAAATATCTTTAGGGATCAAAGGTTGCCTCCCTTAGACTGCTCACACAACAACCTCAGCTCATGGCTGTATTGATACACCATTTTTTCCTACACATTTTGCTGAAGAAGAAAGAGTTAGGAGGTTGAGTGTTTCTTCTCAGACAAACATCAAGGACCTTTTCTAGAAGACCAGATGCATTTTGTACTCTTCTCCTTCAAGCCTCTCCAACACGTATGCCATCTAAACCAAGCAATGATGTTGCTTCTCCCTCCCACAGAAATCTTCAGTACACAGGAATTGGGATTTTTCCAGTAAAATCAAACAGTTTGGCCTACTGCCCTATCCAATTATGTCACACAGAATTATGCCCTTTCCGTCCCTTCTGTTTGTGGCCTGGTTGTTTTAGGAACATAAAACCTATCCTATGATTACATAACACTACAGTAGTATTTTCCTACAGGAGCAAGTGAGGAATAGAGAAACAGGCTGTAATTTTCATTAGCAGTTACATCTACTCTTGCTATGTAAATGGTTTCTCCTTCCCAGGCCATTGTATCCTGTTGCAAGCAAAACATAATCCTACCCTTAAGACTACAAAATCATTTTCCATAGGAATCTATGTGATGTCAGAAATCTGCTCTCCTTACTCCATAGTAGGATTTCAAAGGCACAGCTCCTCATGGGCACAAGTCACATAAGAACAAATCCTGGTTTGAACACTTTGCTCAGGCAGACTCCAGGAAGACAAAGATGTTCACCTAAAACACTAGTGCACCTACTTGCACTGTATCTCTGTTACTCGTTCCCTTAATGACTAGTCTACAAGTGACTAGTTAACTGATAAACATACAGATGTTAACTAACAAATTTGAAAAGACTGACGTAAAGTAATCCAAAACTTCCTTAATGATCTCAGAGTGCAATTTCTCTAGTTACCTATTTATGGTCCATAGTAAATGATTTTGTCCGTTTCAAGAATTGCTTTAAGTTCCAGTATGCCATGCCTGCTGCATTTCCAGCACTGTGAAAGAACTGTATTATTAACTCTTCTGGAAATAATACCTGGAAACAGAATTGCCACCAAAGCTATTGCTTTGGTTTGAAAAAATCATAATTAAAGAGCCCACATTGAGAAGGTAGGAGGATTCTTACCAATAAATGGATGTCCTGGTTATATATATTTATAATTTCAAATTCACAAAAATAAGATGTGTGCTACAAAGAAAGATGATGATTCTTTCCTTTTGCTAAAGAGAATGTTGTTTCATGCTCATTTCTGTTATTTTAAGGCTGACCGTTGAAGAGGTATACTTTACCTTTTAACATGACACAGCAAAATTTCCAGTAGCAAATTATTTATGCAGGTCAGTGCAGGTTTTTTGTCCAGCAATGTTAGCAATACAAAGTGTTTCAAGGAGGTGATTTGGTAGCACTTGTTCCCCTCCCATCCACAGGAGAAAACTAATCATTATTTGTAATAGTTCACAGTAAGGTGGACACTGGTTTCATTTAAAGCAATACTACTCCTATCTAGAAGTGCTGCAATTTAAGCGTGTGACTCCCATTAACATTAATGGGAGTTATATGTTTAAAATCTCTATGCATTGTGATGGGAATATGTTCCATGGAATGCAATTAATCTGAAGAACATTGCATACATTTGGGAACATTCATGTTGTACAATTTCACTGGCATATGGGTTTGTCCTCAGTAAAGCTTGCTAGTATCTGGTAACAAAGACATTAACAATCTACTGTACATTTAAATAAAGGAGGACTAGACTATGTTTTCCCAGCTCAGTGTAGGCAGCTACAAAGAAGCTTTTGAGTGTAAACAAATAAAGAATTGAGAAAATAAGGAAGAAGATGGTATTTTAAGAATGTGAATATTTGGAGAATGCTGGGGAATGAACACAGAGGAGGCTGTTTATAGGTTAGACGCATTTTCAACAGGAACCGAGCAAATACAAAAAAAAAGAAAAAATATGGAGGAAGGATAAAAAGAATATTCAGACTCTGGCTGTTTCCCACACACCAAAGATAATAATGTGAATGGAAGTGATTTTGTTTTAGGGGTCAGAGCAGAGGCTGATATTGCAACCTTTCCAGACCCTGAAAAACATCATTTGATTAAAGTAACTGGCCTTGTTGTTCTTGTGATCCTAAGGAGGCTGTTTTACATGATGAAGACAACAGTAAAGCAGCAAACGGTAAGTTTTACTGCTTCAGAGACAAAGCACTAGAGACACACTGCTGCTGGAAAGTGTAACAGAACGTTAAAGCACACGATAAGTAAGCAGGAATCAGCAAAAAGTTGAAAGGAAACCACAATGACAATATGTCCATGTAGTTCAGTACAATATTTCTCTCCTTTTCCCCCCCCTCTTCTAACAGGATGAGGAATTTAACAGGACACAGGAAAGCAGTATCTTGGTAAAGAAAGAAAGGAACAACCAGAGATAAGGAAATAATGCTTCTTGCCACTAAACAAGCTATTCAATTTTAAGAACATTTGTTTGTAAAAGTTTGACAAGACCTCACTTGCCCAGACCTTGATGATCCTCAGACCTTCTTCAGAAAGGCTTCCTTTCTCTAAACGAAGAAATATGTGACCAGAACTGCCAGAAATACATCATTATTTTTGAAGCCTCAATCTGAAACATGTTTTCAGGCCTGGTACTTGCAGAAGGATGTTCAGGTCTTTCGGAGGAAGCAAGAGTCTTGAAACCATCTAAAACCAGAGATCTGTCTGAGAACACGTGTGGGCAAGTGACATGCAATGGGTGCAAACCCACCTCCCTGTGTAGCACCCTGCACAGCTGTGCATTTGTTTACATCAGCTTCTACAGGTGAGTTCAGAGTGTTTCATTCCTATAAAGGCTGCGAAGTTTTGTGTTTGCCTTCGCAATCCATTACATATCCAGACAGACAGACCGAGAACAAGGAGGTGAAAAGACCCAAGGCTCTGCAGCCCTGCATTTGGGGGAATCAGAGAAAACAGTTGCAATACAGGAAGCAGCTGAACTGAAAGGCTTGCCATGGACGTAGCCCCAGCCTTCGAAAAGCCCTTCAGCTGCTCAGAGGTGGCCCAGGAGGGCCACCACGGAGCCTGAGCATCCTTCCATGCACAGAAAGCACACTGACACAGGAAATGTGCAGCCAGAAGTTGCGTGACATCGTGCGCAGCGTTTCACTGTCACGTGCAGAGCATTCGTGAACCAAAGCCCTTTCTTCTCCCACAATAAGTAACAGCTTGTCTGAAATGTAGTTGTCTTTATTTCAGATTGCTGCCAACTCTGCGCATCTTTTCTTGTTTGTCCCTTAATCACGCAGCTTCTTTCTCCTAGCAGAGCCATGACCACAAAGTGTTAAAGCCAACAATGACCATTTGCAACTCATCTTTTCGCTTGGTATTAAATACTCATTTTATAGAAAGCAAATACATCTTTCTTAACAAAAAAAAAAAGAAAAAAGATGGAAAGAACAGGACCTACACTGTTTTTACAGACCACAATTTAAACCTGATCCTGAAAAGTAATGTTAAAATGATAAACATGTTGTTTGTGATGTGTTAATGTTTAATGATGATGTTATTGAACACAGAGATTAGATCCCTATCAGATGTGGTTTTGAAGAAGATACCTGGACTATGGAAAGGTTTTCAAAGGCATTTTTCTTGCTAGGAAACAGACAGCTTCTTGTATATGTCTCCTTCTAAGTATCTTAAAAACACATCAAGTTTTTCACTCCCCAGTTCAGATTTCAGAACTGCTGTTTATCTATTTTAAAGATCTCTGCAATGAAAAAAGAACTATAATTAATGAGGGGTTTAGGCCTTACTGTATACACACACAAGTTTATCTATCTATCCATAGACATATTTTAACTTTAAGATGCGGTTTAAACTTAAAGGACTGATTGCAAAACATTGGCAAGGACCATTTTATTTAACAAAATATCCAGTGGTTTGCCTAACATCTAATTCCACAATGACCTCACTGACATTACCGTTTTCCAAAAGGCTAACAGAGAGAGGTTTTTCAGGGTGAAAAAGAAGAGCTAAGCCTCAGAACATGGATGATCCAGTGCTTGTGCAAAAGAAAGTCACTCCAGGCAACGCATAACCTTACCTGACCTATGAATAGATACTAACTCCCATCCCTGGTTTCCATTTAACAAATCCAAAATTCCCCCAAACACACAAGATGACCATTCCTACTCCGTGGTACCCAAAACAACGTGTCAACGTTCTCATCAGGGCTGGGTGCCAGCCTACAGCACCATGCACCGATTATCTGGTCTGGTCCCCTCCTGCGCGGCCTGGCCCAGCAGAAAACAATGCTCTTGCTGAAGAACAGCACAAACATGCAAATACACTATGGGGAAGATGTACATGTCAAGAGGGACTACAAAAACGCAGCATCTTTAGAAACAAAACTTCTGAAATTTCAATCAAATCCCCAACAAACAGTCTTAAATTTACCTTTGGAATTCATTGGATAGCAAAAGAGAAGAAAATAATGTATGAATAGTGCTAACACCCCATTTATTAGGGTTCTGAGCTGTGTACACTTGCTGTACATTTTACACATCTATATACATGTGCCTAAATGACTTTAAGAAGAAAGCAGATGACAATTTCAGCACATACTTTCTTCTGAAGAGGAAGATCAAATTCCTGTTTGCCTATATGCCAGTCCTTGGAACAACAGGTCTGCAAGCAGAATTATACGTGTGTTTAAAACTAAGCACGTTTTACACATAGGCCTAGTTGTGACCAGAATAGTTAGTATCTTACAAGACCAAAGAATATATGGTGGAGACTCGGATGGACTTTACACCCTGGAGAGGTTAATTCATAATATTCTAATTCAAGATTCTACCTCCTTCAAGGTGTTTGATAGTGAAGAAACATGCTGATGGTCTGGTGCAGAACAGAAAGACCTGTATCAGTCTTCCAAAATATGCTATTGCCTATTCAAGCCGAGAGAACAAAAAAATCCCTACTTTTTTAAGGATGGTAACTTTCTAATAAATGCAGAATGCTACAGACAGCACTTAAGAGCACGCTGACATAGACTATCTACAGAATTATGGACAACCCTAGGATACTGCCAGGTTGAAGCTTAATACCAGAAATAGAATAAATTGATTCAAGAAGTTATCTTGAACACCACTGTTCAGCCTGAGTGCAGTTCAGTCTCTAATGATTAAATGTTACTTTTTTATAAGCTTCATTCTGGCCAAAACTATCTTACATTAATATTTTCACAAACTACGTCCCAAAATAAATATTTTATATATGATACAAATACCAAAGTCACTTCAGTTCACTTATTGTGGTCATGACCAATTTGGCAAGATTTTGGGGAGGGAGGAGAAATTCAATAAATCAGATATTTTCATGATTTAGTGTTTGCAAAGGTCAGAAACCAGCACACAATATCTCCCCACTCTGAATTACACATCAGTTAATAGAAAGAGCAAAATTTTCCAAGAACCCAGCCAAAACCTGGCATCTGACAGAGGAACTTCATCAATGTGTCCTATCCTCTGGGCTCCTCCCTCCCACCATTATATCCTGAAGAAATACAGTGCAATAATGGACACGAGGACTAGTTCTTAAATTAAGAAACGGATAGCAGAGGAAGACGAATGGTGAGAAACTTTTCTTTCCTTTAATCACGTTGTGCTTTCATTAGCTGACGTTGTAGCATTTGCACTAGAAGATAAACTAAGGAAATTTGGTGACCGAGGGGAAAGTTGAGCTTTGTGCTTCAGATGAGATCAGATCATCTGCAAAATCAAGGTATCTCTGGGATTTTTGTTTTAGCCGGTATTTAAGAAAGGCTGGGGCATCTGCAGATTCACAGCCAAATTCCAGAGAGAAAGCACGTCTCCAGAGCAGTGGCGATGTGTACTGAATGTGATTTTCTTCTAAGACAGAAAGTCTACTAGGTTTCATATTTGCCCGGACTACTTGCTCCTCCTTTGCACCCATTTATTTCCTTCTGATCTCTTCTGACCCAGCTGGCTTTTGACAGATGCACAGTGTTCATCACATGAGGAATATTTGTGACATGTTGGGGGAAAAAAAAGGTCAAAATGTTGGATTCTGTTCTGTGATTTGCTGTCTCATTTCCTTAGTCTGGGGTACCTAGCATGTCCTCATCCAAACATCGTTCCAATTCCCTTTCATTGATTTACCAACAATGTTTGACCTAAACAGAACTGAGTACAGCTCATAAAGTAAAACACCTGAGACAGAGCTGTGCATCTCCCCACAGCGAGAACGTGCCCACTCCACAGTGTTTTCACTGGGGATGTTCTGGGGATGCTGCATTGGCTGATGTAGTTAGGCGAAGCCGCTTTCTGGACAGACGAAAAAACGCAGACTTCTGCATTGAAAAACCAATAGCAACTTTGCAGCACTTAGGAAGGCAACTCGACATGTGTAATTGATATGAAAGGAGCAAGCCAATAGCCAGGAACTGGCAGGGGTGCCCCAACACATGCCCCTCCTGCATATATCATAGCATTAAAACCATCAAATACTCCTGGTAGAAAAGCAAACAAACAAGACCGGCATAAGACCAAGATATATAAAATGCCCAAAGCAACATTAAATCATCTGAAGATATTCCCATTAAACAGAATTATTGTCCCCATTAAGAATCAATCAAAGCTATTTAGAATCATTGGCTATTCAGCCAGTTCCCTGGGAGACTTCCCGATTAAGCAGATTTTTCCATGTGGGTTTCTTGTGATTAAAGGCCTTATCTTGCAAATCCTTGCTTGTATCTATCGCCCTAACTCAAGTGAGCAGTCCTAATGGATGAAGAGTGCTGGCTTACTCATCTCATCTACATTTACCTAATTCTGCTGATTTCAGCTTGATTTGCATGACTAGAGGAGACCAAGCCAAGGGATCTACTCTCAGAGAACAGAGTTTGCAACACAAGAATCACAGTTGTGCCTACAGGCAGGCACAAACAGGCGCCTAAGAACTGCCTGCACTCCAGATCACCAGAGCTTCAGTCAGTTCTAGTCTGGAAGGCACATAGCCATATTAGCGTAAGACTGAAGATGCTGATAAATCCACCTGAGGGGCAAAACTTTTTACTGCAGACACATTCACACCCTAATGTGTCTAAAACGGCTTCCTGACCAAAGTTGGCTCATGCCCCGGTGGCTTGGAGCTAGTCTGTGACAGCACCAGACTATGTAGACATGTTCTATAAGGTAAGTATACCCTGTATTGACAGTATTTAGTTGATCCTTCATAATAAAATGTGTATTCTACTGGTCTCTAATTGACTGGCTTGCTGATCGTCTCAAATTGCCTGGAGACAAAGAAATGAAATGGGAGTAATTACTTTAAGAGTAATTATGTTAATAAAATGTAATGCAGTTTTTCTCTGCCATCTAGAAATACTGTTAGTATCAGGCAGAGGGGCAAGCAAGAATCTCAAATTCCACAACCCAAACCAGAAATTAAGGACTTGCTCTTTTTTAAACCAAACTTGTATTTGCCATGATTTCCGTAATTTATAACCCTGGAAATTAACCTTGACATCCATAAATTCCCATGTTCCAAGTTTCCTAATATATTCTTTCCATAGATCTTCTGCCCTACCCTTTCTGCGGTCCAAACAGGATTTCTGAAGACACTGTGCTGATACCAGCAGTTTGATAAAGTACAGTCACTTCTTTCTGCTTTCTCTGAGGAATACACATATCAATGCTTCCCTGAGTATGTTTGCATGCACATGTGAGTTTAACACAGTTGCACTGCCCCTTCCACTTGGTTCTAATGAAAAAAACTGATTACCACCAAAGCAATCCTGGAAAATGGTTAAAAGGAAAGATACCAAGCCCACATGATCCCACAAAATGGTTCACTCCCAGGTCCCTGTTTCAGGCACCCAAGCACAGCATGAGTGAGTATGAAATGTTAACCTTTTATGGTTAGCTATGTGATGAAGTGGATCTTGTCTTGCTTCATTTTTGTTTGACAGTGCTATAAACATATGAAATTAAAGTAGTGCCCCAGCCAAACCTTCTCTGATGGATTTCTGTTGGAATTTCTGTGGGGAGCAGCAGAGGGAGGGAGACCGGGGCACAGACTGGAGGGCTGAAATGCACAAGTCTGAAACTCTGACAGTTGAAACTAAGTGATTTGATCTGTAGGAGTTATACATGGTACTTCAAGCAGCAATCTCCAGGAGAGCACCAGGGTGGCCAGTGACATGAAGGGCAGGAAAAACTTGATCAGGCATCTCCACCAGCAAAG
>NW_009614097.1:297-11362 GCF_000690535.1 Cariama cristata | reverse complement strand
AAAAAAAAATGAAACATTTTGCCCACAAAATTTTGACTTTACAGAGAGTTTTGACATTGTTCCCAAGGAAAAACAAACACATTTTCAAAATCATGATAAAACAGTTACAGCTTCTGACAAACCCAAGTGGCAATTACCACATTAACCTTACCACAATAATCACCTGAAGCTTTTCTGAGAGTTAGTTTATTCCATGTAACGAGTAAACTGCCTCAGGACTCGATGTATAGCAGGCTTGGGAGGCCTTTCAGTAATCACTTTGTGCTGTTTGGCGCAGGTCGCAGACACTCCTTCAGTGCTTTTTTCAGAAAATACAGTTTGCAGCTGAACACGAGCATCGAGGACTCCCAGCAATGACAAGTCTGTGATTTACTTCTGATGACAAGTGTACCACTCCTTTCGCTGCCCTGCTGCCTGGGAAGAGAAAAGCAGATCAAAGTCCTGCTTGGAATTTCAGGAACACGCTGTTGGCTTTACAGGGCATTCCTGAGGTCAAGCTCAAGTGAGTCACCAGGAACTTGACCTTAATAAATCCATAATTAGGCTTGCGTTGCTCTGATGCTCCTAGAGTGCTTGTTTAAAAAAAAAAAAAGCAAAACCAAAAGAAACCAACGAAAAAACCTCACAAAAGCTAAACACAACAAAATTTATTGGGATCTTGGCACACTTCTATATATCTGCTGAAATTAATGCATTTTCATAATTAAAATTTTTTACTTTCATGCATGTTTCAGACAAATTACTGATTTATGGGTTGTAATATCTTTACACGTTCACGTGTTTCACTGCTTCCCAAAACTACTAGTTCTTATTGCCAGAGTATATTAAACACGAGAGAAACAGGTTAATAGTAAGACTCCTACACCTACATCTAGATGCCATCGTGTAAGAGTCTAAATGAAAGGGAAGTACCTAAGCTCTAATTACAGTAAACAGATGCTACGGCATGACTCAGTTGCTTAAGGAAAGGCACCTAGTGCTATTTGCAACACACTCGTCCATCCCTCCCAGCCTCCTGCTACCCTCCAAGAGAGCCACGACTCTTACGTTTGGCCAGAGCAGCACATCTTAGGTACAGGAGGGTGCCTCAAACGCCCAAGATAATTGTTTCAGCAGATAGCTCCAGTCTCTTAAATGGCATTAACCCTGCACAACAGACTCCCTAGTCAACAGTCAGCTCAAATGTCCTTTTGAAATGCTTCCGAGAAATAGCGGATATACTTTATAAAACATATGCAAAAATAGAAATTAAAAAAAAAGGATGAAATAAAGATTTAATAAACACTTTTAAAAATACTTTAAGTTGTATTTATTCACGGTACAAAAGAAGTATTTTCTTCCTATACCCCAACGGATTGTCTTGCGCAGCCCCTAGAGCACGCACACCCCCCTTTGGACACCACCACCTTAGACCTCACAGCCAGCGCTAACACTGAGCCACCTCCTAAGCACACACATTCGTGTTTACAAGTGATACATCCAGAGAAGCCAGCTAACTGAAAAGAAGTTCAGTAGTAAACTAATCTCTGGTGGAACAGACTGTATTGTGAAATCACTGTCTCTGCACTTTGCAGATAGTTGCAGGAGCATTTGCTGAGGCATAACAGATATTTGTTGATCAAATTTGGTAAGAAATAGAACACTGGCGACAGAAGCAGCATAAATATATTTACAGAGGTAAACTGTGACCAGGCACTCCAATAAACTAACTCCATAGTATCTTTAACCACTGCTTATTGACAGTTAACTATGGTGCATAGCTTGCTACGGAATGGTAGGTGTCGCTTGGTAACTTAAGCACCTAAGAAAGTATCAAATTTTCTAGTAAGACAAGGACTGTAATACTTCAGTTACAGATTCATCAGGAGGGCAGAGTTTTGACTGAAGATCAAAACTACAGGTTTACTCCAGTATTGTGCTTCTCCAGAGCCCCCAAGCATTTATGGAGACATAGTTTAATTGTTGAGTTAGGGTCACAGTCCAGAAGTTTAATGTTTTGCATCCAGCAAGTTCCAGAAAGAGGTAATAAAGATATCTTTTAAGGAATCTTCTCTGATGTTAAGACCTCAGAAGCATGGCAACGAGCCTAAAAAAAAAAGGTGGGGACAGAGGAAAGAATAGTTTAATGAACAAAAATACCACTTTAAAGAGCTTTTTCTGAATTAGTAGTTTAGTAAGCTTAACAAGAATAAGATGATATATTTCATCTTAATTAAATGGGAGCTTTCAAGACAGAATTCTAAACAATTGATATTTTCAAATATAAACCAAATCTTTAAAAAGAGGAAAAACACACCAAAACCAAACCAACCTCCACATACAAATCCCATACGACACCCTTCTTTTTACTGTGTCCTGAATTTTAAAGCTTTTGCCAGTAGGAAGAAGAGAGGATGGCTGTGTTTCACTGGTATTTCTAACATGTTCGAGGCCAGAAAACACTTAAGACAACACCTCATTTCAATATACAGATTTTAAGTACAGTTTAGCAGGTGACTCAGTCACCAGTTATATCATAGTTTAAATAATAGTTTAAATAAAATGTCTGTCCTGAAGCTTGAACATGCTGAACAGTGCTGACAGGACACCACAGAATCGCAACATGGGTCGTCAGAATCCATTTGTTAACATAGGAAAGAGAAAGATTAAGAAACAAAAATTACATCTAATATTCACCTGAAAACTTCTAAGTCTTAAAAAGTTACAATGCCCAAAGTGAGAGATGTGGATATGATTTATAAAAATGCCAACAGCTCAAACATAAAAGTTACGCAGAGCTGTGTTTTGAATATATGAAATTCTAAGTACTTTCAGAAAGCAGAATGCGCTTGTTCTAACATTGAAGCGGAGGAGACACTGGATGGTTAGGCCTCACTATCTGTGCGCCTTGCTCTTCAACTATCAAGGGCTGATACACACCACAGAGCCTTACAAAGTTTCAATAAACCCCCCGAACATCATTTTGGACTATGAATGCTTTGTAAGTACCTTACAAGCTCACAAGTTCTTTAGGAGAAATTACTGTAAGAAAATGAAAAGAAAAAAAAAGCCTAATTTACATCTGCGAACAGCTGCAAGCTTCATAAGAGACTTGGAAGTTGTCAGTTACATCAAGGCGGCATGCATTTACATGCAACACTTTTTTGATTTTGATATCCTCTGATTACTCATTTCACAGAAAATAAGCAGAAAGAAGCAGAGAAGAAGAATGAGGAAAGCGAAGAGATGAAAAAAATTCACCATGCAGCTACATATGCATAAGCATTTAAGTATTAAAGAAGAGATGCAGATTCTCTTAAATTTTCTCAGACAGAAACTATTTTCCAAAATACTTACAGCTTTCTCTTCCAGTGAGAGTATACCATCTACAGCCACTATCTGGTATTGCTTTTCTTTTAAGCCACCCACAAATTTCCGAAGTAGTCTGAGACTAGTACCATCACTGTTCTGTTTGAGCAGTTTCTGCATTTCTTGGGAAGGACATCCCGGGTCAAACAGTAGCAAACATAAGGTTTTATTCTTCCTCTCTTCTATTCCAACAACAGTACGACTATGACCTAATTTCAAAATAGAGTTTCAGTATTTTAAAAACACATAAATCCCATTTACTTCCTCAAACATACTACTTATCTTCAGATCAAGGAAGACATTACTTTAACAAGGTAGTTATAAGTAAAGAGCAGATGTCAAAAAGTCAAGATCCCAATCACATCTAGCTCTTCCATCCAATAAAAATACTAACTTTAATGTTGCTCTTACTAAATAAAAAAATAACAGGAAATAAAGCCATGCTTTCAATTAAATGATGAAGGAATGTAAAATACTGCTCTGAATCGCAGCACATATAAAGAAAGATAGAGAACAGTAAGAAACCAGCATATTGTGATACTGACCTTGGTGTTGCAAGTAGATAGGTGGCTTGGAAGTACACACTACTTTTGGACCACCTTCATTATCTGTAGAATAGTAACGCAAAACCCACTCAAATAAACGAGGGTGTGTACTCATAGGGCCAGTCGGTTTGTGAAAGTCAATGATTTGACACCTACAGAGCATTCAGAAGGAAAGCAACAATAAAATTTCAAACAGGTTGTTTGTTAAAACCATTTTTTCTCCTCTCAGTCCCTTCCTCCTGCATGAAGAATGTTTTGTAAACACGGCAATTCCAGGCATCAAGTGGTCATAACTACTTTTTTTTTTTTTTTCTTTTTTTATATATACAGGACTAGGGGACACGCAATTACAAAACAATGCAATATATACGTTTAAAAGTGGAAGATTTATTCCACAACAAAGAAACACTGTACTCTGTTCAGTCTAACAACAACTTGTGAAGTTTGTAAAGTTAAAATGTTTGATTTTTTTTGTATGTGATACACTAGAGAATCCAATTAACAGCTTTCAGAATTATGCATGTGAATAGCTGAAATTCACATTCTTCTGGAGAAGCAGCTTGTAGAGAAATTGTTTTTAATCAATGTTTAATTTTATGCATATGTAGCATAATTCTTCACCAAGTTTCAATGATCTAAGTAGTTATTCAGTTTATGTACCTGCATAAGTAGTTACACAGCTTTATGCTGCACTAAATCAGATCTGTTTATAGGTTGGTTAAATTGAAAGCCACTAAGGTGGCTGTGTCATCATACAGTTGGCAACTCTGACCTTTAAAGGTACAGCACTTAAAAACAACAACAACAACAAAAAAGCAGCAATATTTACTTTATCCTGAGACTGGTTAAGAGTGAATAAATTTCACATGCTCCTATCCATGCTTTGGAACCATGTAATCTGTTGTTGAAGTGAGATGCCCCATGAGGATCAAAGCCTTCTCTCCAGGCATCTTCAATCATGGACTGAATCTTTGGAATACTAGGAATTAGTGTAGTATCTGGAACAGAAAAGCTTTTGAATTGTGGTTACAGTTACTGAAACAGTCTACTAATTAAAAATACCCAGTTTCTTTTATAAGAGGCAGTTGATGTTACAAAGATGCACCAAAAAACCTGAAGTTAAAACTTCAAGCACATCATGCCTTGCCCGTGTTCACCTCTGATTCTTTCCACATTAAGTTCCAGTGGTATAACAAGCATTTAACAGGTATCATTAACCTAGTAAGCCTTCTGTGTAAATGAAAAACAAAAATATCAATCAGTGGGTTGTCATCTGAGGTACGTGAAACAAATAGGCAGCATTTTGTTTAATACCTCTCAAGCAGTCATTATACAAGCTGTTTTGCACCAGTGAGGAAAGGAGCATTTGGAAATTCCTGTAACCGCAACCCCAGCCTCTGTCGCCCAGAGATGAGTGGAAGTGATCTACTCCTGTTGAAAGCCATACATGCCTCACATCTTTGTTTTCGTTCTGATAGTACTTGCACAATGCTTCGATGACTCCTAGGAGGAGATGAAATACAAAGTTTATCTGTAAAGTGAATTACAAAATTTCCCAAAAAAGGATTCTTTCCCCAGCTTGCAACAGATACAGATTAAGACAATTTATTTTAAAACTTCTAAGTGATCCTGTGTTACATCTAGAACCCAAATCCCAAAAACAGGGGACATTGCACCTATTTCATTTCGGTGGTCTTTACTTTGATGAATTCATGTACTATGAAACTTTCAAAATTCAAGCTATTTTTTCACTGCTCCTACACAGTGAATATTTTAAATTAAACAGCTTGGACTACATTATAAACTGTGATAGGCACAGGAACTATTACAATGAAATAGGAAAAGCAATGTCGCCAATAAAGCATTCCTATGTCACTGCCACCTCCAGTACAACACCCCCTTAAAAACATGGAAATACTTATGCATACTATGTAATCCTTCTATTCCCCATAAATGATTTTTCCTGGAGAAACTAAGAAAAGGAATGGCACAGAATTTGAGAATTACTGTAAATATTTTTAATAAATCCCCTTGCAGGATATTCCAAATCCTCCTTTGTTACATGAAAGAACATGCTTGGGAATGCTCTCTCAAATTTGTAAATGTAACTTCTCAAAGGCCCTTTATTGCCATGCTGTTGTGAAGACAATCATTACATAGCCATCACAGATTATTTTTTTAATTCCTCTCTGAAGTCGAAATCGTTACCAAGAATGAAAACTTTAAATGTACTATTTCCACTCAATACATTTTATAGAAGAAATTTTATTTTACAAAATATCTGTTTGGTTCTTGATACATAAGCTAGAACCACTAGCAATAAGCTAAAAGACCTCTGAACCATGGTCTTGGCAAGTAAAGACAAGGAAGCCTTTTGAAAGGGACATATAAATCCATCAGCACTGTATTTTTGTACCAATTATAAAACATCTCAAAGAAGATGTATCAAGTAGGTATCTACTCCTCCCAGTCCTCTCTTGGGACTTTGTAATCAGATGGATGCTGTGCTTACCTGGAACCAGCTTACATGATACTACAACTAAGAGAAACACAAGACAAAAAGTTACTGTAAATTTTAACAGCTACACTAGGTTAGAAACCAATGAGTACCAACCAGTAAACAAACATGCACTCAAGGACAACCAACTTGTAATAAAATATTTGCATCGTTTCATACATATTGTATTTGGGTCCTCAACTAGATGACTTGGTTCCAAGGTTCCACAGAAAAAAAAAAAGAGAAAGAGAAAAAAGAAAAAAAAGTCTTCGTGTTAGAATAAAGATTAGAAATAGACCAAGCTTCAACTTCCTTATAAATTCAGGACTAAAATGGTCTAGATTGATCTAGAAAATAAGGATTAGAATTAGGATGCAACCAATACTAAACATCCAATTATATGCTTTGTTAAAGACAGGTTTGGTCACTACAACCTAGGTCTAAAAAGTACAGTCTTAGTTGTGTAATTTCATCATTTTTACCTGAGGTCTTTGTTTTCCCATCATCTATACCAAAAGCCAAACATTCCATCATGTCAGCTTTTCTCTTGTGATATTCAAAAGGCTGCATCCTTCCTCTATCAACTTCCCTTTCCATATTCTTTACAAATTGCTGCTTGTAGCCTCCAGAATTATCCAAGCCATACTGTCTCTGTTAGGGATGGAACATACATGATTTAAATCACATTTTTTAAACTCACCTTTAGTGATTTTGAGAGCTGCATGCACAATCAGTAACTTTGAAAAACAGTGAACACTGAGACATAAAAACTTCAGAGTTAGGATATTTTAGAGCTGAAGGCCAAGCTTCACTCTTGAATAGGAACTGGGACTAGGAAAGCCTCACCAGGAAGAGCAGGCACATCCCTCTGCTCCCTCTTGGACAGACCACCATTGGCACAGAGGCAGTCAATGGCCAGGAGGTAGCGAGAGCGGGAAATGAGCGATCAGGGCTGTCAGGTGGGAGGGAGAGGGAAGCAGAATCTAGCAGGGGAACAGACACTGTTAGCAGGTGACGGTATCCCGGAAGAGGACAGCCAGGATGCTCAGGGCCTCAGGCACTCTGCCAGGAAATATACTCCAGGCTGCGCTGCAGGGCAGAGCACCAGAGCTAGGGAGAACACAGTACAAGGCAGCAGGTGTGCCAGGACCGCTGGTGAGCATGGCATTGCATGCACAGGGACCATGCAGCCCCATCCTGAGCCAGCACCACTCAAAGCAGTAAAGCCAAGTAGCTCAAGGCAGGCATGCCCAGCGCCCATGCCAGGATCAGGGTTGCTGAGAGCTTGTGTTTGCCTGCAACTCACTCCTGCACCACTCCCTCAACAGGGCCTGTGTGACTGCACAGCTCTGACCTGGTATGGCCATTCCAGGTCACTACAGCTCCAAGATACTCAGCTCCTAATGGCACAACTGTTCAAAAGTTTACCACTTAGAAATATTACTTTACCTGCAGCTTTTTAAATTCTTCCCTCTCTCGCTTCTCTTCAGCTGATCTCTGCCGTTTATCTTCTTCGGTTTGGAGCCGTTGAGCCAGTTCTAGATCTCTTATGTTTCCATCTACCCAGGAATAACATTTCAAAGAGAGAGGACTTGATCAGGAGGTTAACAATGCTTTGATGGATCATTTATTTAATTTTCAAAGATTCTTTTCTAAGCAGACATACATAAATACAACTGGGTATTAATTTTAGGAGATGCATCCCATGTTATTTTGAGCTATTAGCAACTAAGACTAAGCAGGACTGACTGTATTCAGTCTACCAAGACTCAGACTCTTGACTTGGACAAAGTTTATCCAGTTACAGTAGCAATTACTTGGCAAATAATGTGTGCACCTCTACTACTGAGAAAACAGCTTTTGCTTACTATGTTTCACTCCATTGTTAGCAAGAAGTCCCAGTTTTTTGAACACCACATGCTTATTAGCTTCTAGGATCACTGCCAGCAGTCTCATAACAAAGTGACAAAACCAAATTTTGGATCAGAGAACTGGATAGGGAATCTCTAGGATTTTATTAGCCATGCTAATAAATAAAATCAATTTTGATTCCTTTACTTTATTGCTGTGACTAATAAATCAACACAAGCATTCAGAGGAAAGAATTAAGAAAAAAAATTGAAGTTTTCATAAGGTACAGTTTTTCAGTCACTCTAAATCCCATGTATATAAACCTATAGAGCTAGAAAAAATATAATATGGCTGCCTTTTAAACATTTTTCACTCTGTTTTAGTTTTGGCAAACATACTGTGCATTTACTTAACAAGCATGCATAGACTAATACTTCTTTTAGCATGTCTAATTAAGTAGAGCACTTGGGCAAGTGATAGGACTTGCTATTAACTGTGTTAACGTCATTACGTACGTGTCCTGTTCTCTTTTTAAATAAGGAAATATTAGTTTAAATTTTGTCTGAAATTCTGTACTACAACATGCAAATACTTGTAAATGCTTTCAAGTTTATCGAGCCTGTATCCTTTCATGTACCTTCCGAAAACTTATGTTCCTCTAAGTGTAGATCCACATGTTCTTCAAGAATCTGAATGTTTGTACAGGTAAGACTGCACATTGGACATTCATATAGCTGTTCACCATTTCCTGTGTCTGAAAAAGAAATGCAGTTTCTTGATTAATGCAATTCCTGGTTTTTGTGAGAATCACCCCCCTAACTGATACACAATCTTAGGTAAATACACAGTAATGAATTTTGTGTTGCCATTGAAACTCCCCAGTGAAAGGCAGTAAATTCTAAACTGCTGTTACTCTCTTAACCATTTAAGAATTTGTATCTAAATATCAGCCAATTTAAAGACATATTTTCCTTCTTTCTATTAATCAAGTTTTGCCCCATTTAACTTATAGATCACAATTTGCTATGATAATATTTGTATTAAGAAATGCTTAATCTGAAATACCAAACCGTTAATCAAAAGATCTGTCCTGCTCAAAGAACACTTGCTTACAAAACTTTAATGTTTGTGTGATAACACAGCAGTTGGTGGGCAGAAAGAATAAAGTAACATGTGCTGACATTCTTACTTCACTGGTCTTCCTGTATCTCCTCAAATAAATATTCTTTCTGCAGTCTTAGTATTATTATGGAAGAATACCATATAAAATAGGTAAGGTTCAAAAAGACTTCTGGAGATCATCTAGTCCCTCAAAGCAGGGTCAAATTAAACAGGTTAAGTTACACAGGACCTTTTCCAGTCAGTTTTTGAATAACTCCAATAATAGACACTCCACAAGCTCCCTGGACAACTTATTCCAGTGTTTGGTCACCCTCACAGTAAAAAAAGTGTTCTTGCATTTAAATGGCATTTCTCATATTTCAACTTGTGCCCACTGCCTGTTGTCCTGTCGCTGGGCACCACAGAGAAGAGCCTGAATCCACCTTTACTGCCCTCCTTTTGAGTGCCTAGATTTTACTTGCACCTTCCTAGGTTCACAAAACACAGGAATTAATAATGCTATGTTACTTGTTTCTGGAAAGCATTTGCCCAAGCTAAAAGTTCATGACTGGCTGGAGGCAAACTTGATCGTATAATAATCTAAATTCACCAGCAACATTTTGTATAACACTGCAAACATATAGTTTCCTGAAACACACTATATACATAAAAAACCAAAACACCCTTAACGTAACTATTTTAAAGATAGAAATTGATGCAGGTAAGTAAGTTATTTATTCAAGCTCTGCATTATTTGCACCCATAGAAGTAAGATATTATTCAATGCTAAGATATGTTTGGGTTTGTTTTGTTTTTCTTTAAAAAAAAACCCAAAACATATTTTTAATGACAGACTACACTGCGTGGTTGATTATACTGCCACATTCTGCATCCTAACCATCATTTGTTTTTCTTGTCACTATGCATAGCTTGTTACATCAAGAACACTAGTCTTCTAAGAGAATTACCCACTATCAGAGATGCCACTACTAAGTTTCTGAAATAGCTACCAGCAACTTTGGACAGTTAGTCAGAATAGAATTCTGACCACGCTTAAAATAAAATATAGTATTCAAATAAATATTTTCCTTACTCCAGCTTTATCCCCCAAAATATCTCTGTGGTCTCCAAACCAACGTTTAGTCCTTCAGAATACTGCGGTGCTGGATCTTTTCTAAGTCTCTACTTCAAACTGAAAACTACCTTTCCCTAACATGCACTGCAACTGCTCCATGGGATCCTGTCGAAGATGAGACTTCAAGAGGGGAGGCAAACCTTTGCAACCAAACATACATCAAATAGGTAAAAATCACCTCCCTATCACACAAAAGCTTTACTACTTGCTTTCAGCAATATAAACAGTGTATTTGGACATGTAAAAAAATTGCAAATTCATCTGCATTACTATTTTGAGTTCTGCTCTGGAGCAGATTTTTCAAATGCGTTCCTGTTGCCTTCACTCCCTGTCCCTTTCTAAGTGACTGCTCTCTACCATCTTCAGTCACTGCCCCCTGTTTGCACCCACAGTGGCCTCGGAGCTCTCCAGGGCATCAATGCTTGTAAATACCTTAAGGGTGGGTATCAAGAGGATGGACCCAGACTCTTTACAGTGGTGCCCAGCGACATGTTAAGAGGCAACGGGCACAAACTGAAACACAGGCAGTTCCCCCGGAACATGAGGAAGAACTTCTGTGCTGTGAGGGTGGCTGAGCCCTGCCACAGG
>NW_009614097.1:0-205 GCF_000690535.1 Cariama cristata | reverse complement strand
AGGGGGTTGGGCTGGGGGATCTCCAGAGGGCCCTGCCAGCCCTGACCATTCTGCGATCCGCCGGGACGCAAACACAGCAGAAGAGGGGCTCCGGCAGCGACCCGAACCCGCTGCAATCGCCGCCGGGCGGTCAGTCCCGGGCACACCGGCAAAGGGCTGCAGGGCGGTTCTCTGCTCCTCACTCGGGCGACCCAGGCCAGCCCCA
>NW_009614096.1:826-1067 GCF_000690535.1 Cariama cristata | reverse complement strand
ACTTTGCAGAGCCCCCCAAAACCGCACCGCCTTCCAGCCCCCAGCAAAGCCCGGCTTACACAGCCTTCAAGGCAAGCATCAGCCTCCGGGAGCTTGGCTTAACCCAGCCACCCCCCAGCCCCCGGGAGAGCTTCGCCTCCGTGTAACCGCTCCGAAGACCGGAGGGAGGGCACCTACGGAGCCACCAGCTTTGTTATCTCCAGGAGACCCCAAGCAGCTCTAAGCTTAAACCTCGTCTTTG
>NW_009614096.1:0-773 GCF_000690535.1 Cariama cristata | reverse complement strand
TACAAGAAACGGGAGCGAGGAAAGGCAGAAGCATCCTCTCCCGGGGAAATAAAGGAGCAGGTTTGGGAGCAGGCATCATTTATCAGTTCCCAGCCTTGAGGACCCCCACCTGGGATTTCCCACCCCTCCTGTGCTAAACAGCCCGCAAAAAAATAGGGACTGTTGCTTACTCCTGCTTTGCCGGCATTTAGTGCCGCAGGAAAGGTGGGTGGGCATCTCCTGGGGCAGCTGCTGGGGTAGGGGGGCTTGCAAAGTTGGGGAAGAAAGAAGGCGAAAATACCCCTCACAGCCTGGAGGTGTGATGGTAACCGGTTGCCTACAGCCGGCACAAGCGCTGGGGCCGGGGCAGTGCCGCTACACCGCAGGTTAACCACGCCGGCACCGGCGGGGAGTTTTTGCAACTCACGGTTGCAACTCAAGCAAGCGACTCCTTCCTCCTCTTGTGCACCCCTGAGCGACCAGTGCCTCCCAGTCCTGCGTCGGCAGGGTGGGCGGCGGGGCCGGGAGATGCGTTTTTGGGGTGGTGGGAGAGGGAAGGCGGAGGTGATGCTCGCCCGGTCTCCTCGAGAGTAGGGAAGGGCGGCACGGTGGGGGATACAGGGATGCTGGGGGGAGATGCTGCAGGTACCCAGCTGCCCCCCAAACCTGGGCGTTTGCCCGTTCGCCTCCTGCAGAAGTCGCTGGGTTTGGGAAGGAGACCCCTCCCCGGCACCACCAGCTTCACTGAAATTGTGGGTTTGCTCGGTGGAAAAGCTCTGTCCTTGAAAAGCTGC
>NW_009614095.1:655-1175 GCF_000690535.1 Cariama cristata | reverse complement strand
AAAGCGGCCGGGGGAGACACGGAGCCGCCTCCCGCCTCCCTCCCCGGGCTGCAGCCGAGATTCGGGGGGCTCCGGGGACCTAACCAGCTTTGGAGACCTAAATGGAAGGCGGTATCCAAACCCAGGTATCTCCCGGCATTTTTAACGCTGAGTTCACACGGTGCCGGCTGTGAGGATTCGCCGGTTCGGGTCGAATTAATTTGGTTTGGGGAAGAAATACGTTGCCGTGAATCAATGAAACACCCAAACGTTATTTGTCAGAACGGTGGAAAAAAATAACGCCAAGTATTAGTCGATGGGTGAGTGAATTGTTGGTTTACAAGACGTGCCAGGCTACATTAAATCCCACGCGTGAACACAATGGCGGGATTGTTGGTTTACGAGAAGGACAGGGTCGGATACTTCGTATTCTGCTTTGCAGAAATATAATCCCATCTTTTTCCGCAGGGTAAAACACAGGGAGACCACATTACCCGAGTCCGACGTTTGCTGTCGCTTTTCCTCCCTTCGTTTCCACCCC
>NW_009614095.1:0-615 GCF_000690535.1 Cariama cristata | reverse complement strand
CCCCGCCGGTTTTGGGGGTGAGCGGGGATTTCCCAGGCAGTTCGGGCCCTTTGCGCTCAGAAACAGTTCAAAACCCCGCAGGTTTCAGCACATCCCGGGGGAAAGCTGGACCAGGAGCTCGGGTGGGGATGGCAGAAGAAGTAATTCTTGTCGATGCAGAAATAACTGCTTTAGGACAGAAGAATCACGGCTGAAAAGTTGACCGCAGTTGCAGTTAAAGAAAAATGTAGCTGCCCCTGTCTACACCTCTGGTAAATAAATCCAGGCACTGAGTCAGAGTCGGTGGAGGCAGAGGAATTCCCAGAGTCGGTGGAGGCAGAGGAATTCCCATCTCCGCTGCCTCCGAGCGGGATAAAGCTTTTAATATTCACTGCTCTCAGCATCATCCCCTGATAAATAGGGACCGTGGCAGAGCAGCAAGGACGCCGCAGGGCTCAGAGCTCAGGTGTGAGCCATTTCCACTCGTTTTCCCTAAAACCTCAAGAAATTCCTTTTATTTTCCCTTTGCGGTGCAGAATAACACCTCAGCCGAGCTGTGCTGCAAACCAGCCGGAACAATGCCCATGGCCAAATCTCCATAGTGGTTTTTTTTTGGTTTGTTTTTTTGTTTTTTTT
>NW_009614094.1:15918-16477 GCF_000690535.1 Cariama cristata | reverse complement strand
GCCAACTTCGGACCGACTCTCACACCAGGCTCTGCTGGTGACCCATATGGCTTCTGGCAAGTGGAGCTGCTTCCCAGTGCTTCCCACGTCTCTTCTCTCCATCTCGTCTATTTGTTGTAAAGCCTTTGAGGTGTGATGTTGCCTCTGGTGTTTGGAAGCACTCAGCACGGTGCGCCTCAGCTTTTGATCAGGGTTTTGGGGGCAGTGGTTTTTTTAACCTGTGGTCCGCTGACCCTTGGTGGTTCAAAAATGGCTTCTTAAGGGAGTGATGGGAAGTATAGAAGAAAAAGAACCTATTTCAGAAAGGCTTAGCTTAATTTTCTGGAGGCGGCAGCTCCACTGCAAGTTTTGCAGGGGTCCGCATAAGTGAGGTTGAAGCCTCATACAATCTGGCAAATACAAATCAGTGACAGAAATAAAGAATTTGGCTCACTTCCCAATACGTTGTTATCTACTATTTACAGGCTACACATCTGTCTATGGTGTGTTTTATTTATAAACACAAGCAGAAATACATGTGTATTTATTTTCTATTGGTCTATTATCTGTCTTTCTAACA
>NW_009614094.1:0-15908 GCF_000690535.1 Cariama cristata | reverse complement strand
CCCCCCTGCCAATGCCGTGAGCCCAGTTTGTACCACACATGTTTTCTAGGGGCAGATTGCCTTCCCCCCACCCCCTTCCTTCTTTTTCCCAGCATTTTTGTCAAACCTTGAAGAGCAGCACCGGAGAATGTGCCTTTTCTGGGCAGATGCCCCAGAGCTGCTCTCCTTGGGCATCCGCCACAGCTGCAGCACCAGGGATCAGCTTTGCTGCTTTGCTGCACTCACATCTGCTTCTGCTCTGTGCTCCCGACTGGGAATCCTTTCGAGAGAGCTGCCTTTGATTACTTGCTGTAGAGACAGTTTGAAAAGCTGTTTATATATATATATATTTTTTTTTTCCTTCTCTGAACTCCCTCTCCGGGCTGACAGGGGAAGATATGTGTATGCTGAGTCAGTTTTTCTGTGCCCTCAGGGATTAGGCAGCTGATGTGGAGGATGCTTTACAGCTGGCTCACAATAACTCTTGCACAGCAGAGTGGTGATGCTTACAGAGGAAGCACAGCTGGCTTCAAGCAAGGTTCCAAGTCTTTTTTTTTTCCAGCCAATGCACCAGTGAAAATAGAAATTATGTCTTACTTCATTGGACTGAACTACCCTCCTTCCCACCCTTACCTGCCTAACAGCTGTCTCCCTCCCTCCAGAGGTGAGGTCAAACACAGAGAAGTAATTTCTGGACTGACCTTGCCAACACGGACCTGACAGAGGTTTTCTGCTGGGCTTCTGGACCTTACTTGTAAAGCATTTGGGCCTGTCTCCTTGATACTGCTATAAATTACTCACAGTTACGAGCTAGTTTGAAAATAATATGAAAGATGATATTCAAAATAAAAGATAATATTAATATAACCCGGCTGATGGGCATGGACAGACAGTTGCAAGCGGATGACTGCTTCTCAGCTCATCCTCACCTACCAGATTGTTCAGCGATACCTCTCCTGGCCCTGAGGGTGGTTTAAGTCTCGAGGTTTTGTGGCTCTGCACAAAGCTCGGAGTGAGCAGTTGGAGGGTTAGTACAGCTCAGCTGACAAATGTCAACCCATGGAGCAGGATAGCTCAGCTGCGGCTGTCTATAGCTGAAATCAGTGGGAGGTGGAGCTGTGAGATATGAAGAGAGATGGACTGAGATGTGGGAAAGCAAGCTTTGACCTCGGAGAGTTTAGCGGTCTCCAGAGCAGGAGCACGGTGCAAAAGCTCTAGGGCCGGGGGAACTTAAGAGACATCACTGGGTGCGCTTTGAGCATTTCTCAACCCCCCCTAACTAGGGATAAAGGACACCATCAAATGCTTTCAGTGGAACTACTTCAACCTGCAAAATAGTTGCAAGCCACCAAAAGGCATAAAAAGTTCGATTCCTCTGTACATCTATACCTCTGTGCTCTGAAGGATCCTGTGGTCTCTCTCTGCATACTCACACGTGTCCCTTAGCAGCTGAAGGGCAGCCAAGCATTCAAGCCAGCCCAAGGCCTCCCACCCTCTGCATGCTTTGAGGATCGTTGTGCCCTGCTGTGCTCCCCTGTCCTTTGGGGCTCCTGGGTTCACCTCTGTCCTCCAGCAGGATGTTGAGGATAAGTTCCTCACCTGGCAAGCCTGAAGAAACTCTCTGATTTCCTGTGCTGGAATAAAAATAAAAATTTCCATCATAAACACTGAATAGTCACCTCGAGGAAATGAGGGAGGAGACTGTTTCAAGAGTGATTTTTGTCAAAAGGGCTGTATTTGGTTGGCTGTGATGAAAGAAGACAATCCACTTGTAAGGCTCTCCTTACCAGCCTTGGCCAGACAGAAAGCTCATATGTGTCTCTTAATGCCACACAGGAGACCTGAGAGGGCAGAATCAACGTGTGGGTTACAGCTAAATCATGGGAAGCAAATCTGGCAGAAAAAGCACCATATGCTGGTCAACCGAATGTTTTTGTGCCTCTTTCAGTGTGCACAATCATACCAAAGCCCCTCTTAACAACACATAATAGGTACTCGATGGCAACACGGCACAATTTGGTTTTTTGAGTTCTCCCCTTTGCAATCACTGGCACGCTGTAGCAAAAGGCAGCTGGTGGCCTCCTTGCCTTTCTGATCAGGTAACGGATTACTGCATCGCACAGCAGCAATCGGCTCCACTGCAGACTGCTTTCTCTAGCTATCGTCACAATTAGGTACTCCATTTTCTTCAGAAGCCTCTTTCTTCTGCATAAACTAACTTTTCTGCATAACTTAAGTGCAAAATGTGCTTGGGAATTAACATACCTGTTCCCAGAAATACCTTCAAGGGATACCTTAGCTAAATCTCCTGCGTGGCAGTCGCTGCCGTTTGTGGCTCTCTAAATTGTATTAAGTGAATTTGTTCGCCTGTTCCACAGAGCTGGCTACTCAACGTACGTTAGTCTCTCTCAGGAGATGGGAGCTGAGGGAGGTGGATCAGGATAAATGGATCTGGTAAATGGATTAAGAGGTTTGAACTGGCATTTGGCCACATGTAGACATCTAAATCCAGGTCTCAAGAAAATCCAGCTTATTTGTCACTGGGACTCCAATGGATTTTCTCCCTGTTGTATTTACCGGGTTTGCGGTACCTAAAAGTGTTCCTACAGCCATATCTGGGATCCTTTCCCTGTTTTGAAGGCCACAGAGCTTGATGTCCAGCCCAGTGCAACACCTAGCCAATTTGCAGGAAGGAGTTTGCCTGGGGATGTCTCTCGGGGGACCTGACCTGGTGGGACACTGCTTGAGGAGAATGTTTCCTCCCATGAGGCCCTTGGCTGCTCATGCATTTCATGTCACGGGACAGAAATGAAAAAAAAAAAATATATTCACTGCTATGATCAAACTCAGTTCATTTATTCATTCGGTCTTTCAGAAGGCTTTCTATACTCAATTAAAACCTGGGCTCTATTCTTCATGGATCACGTTTATCATTTCTCCCCACCCACTCAATTTCAGAAAATGCTTGTTTTAACGTACTTTGCTGCTGGGCAAGTATCTCTAATTACTACAAGTCACAATGTTTACAAAAAATCAATACGAAAAGAAACAGCAACTGAAATGGAAATGGAAGAATCTTGACAACAAAGTCCGTTCTTAGCTAAAATCAACTGAAATGATAATTGCTTCTTGCATAGGAATGTCTTTTGTTTAGTCTTTATTTTTATTTATTCTCTACTCACGGCAGTCAGAAAGGTGTAAGATTACTGAGGCAGGATGAGGAGTTTGCGCTTCTGCCCTGCCCTGCCCAACTCTGGAGTCCTCTAAGCGTGGGTGGGATGGAGCTAACACAGGTGCATGATGAGCCACGGAGCAGAGTCCCCACCCCAAGAGAAGTCGGTCTCGCTGTTCATGAGTGGGGAGTAGCATGTGTTTGACTTAGAAGGATAGGAAAAAGAAGAGGAGAAAAAAGATGTTACCTTTGGCTAATATAAAACTTTTTCCTTGTGGTGGGATGGTTCCTGAATGATTATATTTGTCTCCCACTCAATCTGCATTTATTTCTGCAGGACTGTTCCTTACATGAGACACAGTGAGGAAATATACTGGCCCCAAGTTTTTCTTCAAGCACTCTACATAATTTACAATAGCTTTTAAACACTTGCAAGTTCCTTGATTTACAAAACTATAGCTTGAACTTCATCTGGAAGTATGTCCAACATGAGCTCTGAGAATAAAAGTATTTTAGAAAATTAACTTTCCTTTTTTGGACAAGAACTGATATTGACACCAGATGTGATGTGAAAACACAAGCCAACCAGAATATATACAGTCTTACATACAACCAACTATCTGCAGGTCAAATACAGAATCAGAGAAAAATAGAATTGTGTACCACAAAACAGGGTAAAAAACACCCCACCCCTGTAAACCATCACAATCTTTACATTTTGCTCAGCAGCAGTAACAAAAGTGCAGGATAAAACATTTCCATGTAACGTGATTTGTGGTTCATCGTCTAAACATTTGTGTCTGAAATATTTGGCTGAGGCTGTTCCTGGCACCAACATGACAGATGTAACCAAACACGAGACGTGGGCCAGGTCTCAGCATGACCCGGCAGCACTGAAGAAGCAGCGAGCCGCCATTCCCCGCTATCCTTATCTTGCACCTTCCCAGGGAAGGAGGTGGACGCAATAAAGCACTTTGTCCTTTCACTTCTCATCCCTGAGCACAATCCCACTCACAGTAATGAGAGATGAGCAAAGCTGGATGACTTTTGACTGCTCTGGCAAGTCCCAGGAGCTGTTTTTGGCAGCAGCGGCCCTGGGAGAAGCCTGATGGAAGGATCAGGGGAAGGCAGGTCAGCAAACGTGAAGTGCTTGAGGCTGATGCACACCTACCGGAGGCATGGCGAGGCTCCTCTCCACTGACACCACTGACATTTGGCCACAAGAAACCTTTGCTTAACTGTTTTCCCATTGGTTTCTTCATTTCAACAGAGATGGAAAGCTCTCAAAATAGCAAGTGCCAGAAACTTCACTGCCGTGTTTGTGCCATTGTCATGTTGTTAAGGAAACAGATGAAGGGCCTTCATTCTCCCATGATTTATTTTGCAGTTCAACCTTGTGAAATCTGTTTATATCCACTAAAAGAACCCTATAGAGAAGAGAATCCAATAATTTATTAAAGACAAAACTGAGCTGAGCAAATAAATATCTGGTGAACCCAACCTCTTTCTGTTTACAAGTTGTCTGCAAACAGATTACAAACCTGACACCTTCTCTGCCCAAAATTAATTTCCAAGTAATTTATATGAATAATATTAGGTTTATACTGTGTGTATGTATATATATCTATATATGCCCAGCTTGTTATGAATATACCATACTTAAGAGCTCAGGGGTCCTCTTTGGGTCTGTACATACATCAGACAGAATGCTTCGGTTTCCTGGTTGGATGAGAATCAGGCTTTGGGGGAGGATTTATATGAGTGACAAATTATAGACCTTTCAGAAGAAGCCAGTGAAAATTCCTGTTGGTATTTTAGCTTGCTAGAGTATTTATAGAACATTTGATTACATAAGTATTATGGGCTTATGTTAAGTGAACATTAAATAAAACAAGTCACCATTCAGTATGAATATTTTCCCAGTTTCTCTAGTAGGGACCTTGTATACTTTCTACTGGCATAGGGAAAAAAAATGAAAATTGCTTTGAAGTTTTGCATTACCGCAAGTCTTAAGCATCGTGAGTCATGTCCTCCTTAGTCAAAGAACTGGCTTAAGTTAATACTTCAGAAAACAGAGAATTTTGGAATACATTTTTGACCTGCCTTAGCACCTGGATAGTGGTTTTGTGCTTCTCTCTGAGATCATGAGGACCAGACTTCTGGGATGAATGCTGAGATTTCCAAGTAATGGGATGATTTCAGAAGCGCTGATTAAAACCACCACATAGCCTCAGACTGGAAATAAAATCACAAGAATTGACAACACCAGCCTGGTGCAGGTGTTCAGGTCCTCGGGTAATGAGTGTGGCATAAATATGCAGATAGGGCCTGATGTTCAGAGATGCTGAACACCTGCTACTCCTGAGGCTTTGTATTTGGGCTGTGGGTGTTTGCTAAAAACCAGTTCCTAGTTTCTCCTAAGCTAAAGGGGGTAGGGGGAATGGAGATACAGGAAAGTGAAATATTAGCAACTGCACGTACCTAAATGTAAAATGTTTTTTGCCTGGGGAGAAGGAAGAAGAGCAAGAAGCAGTATGGCTGAAATGGTGATGATCAAGGGGAAACAGACATTAGCAGTAATACAAACCGTGCTGCTAAAGCCTTGGAAAAATTGTGGTTTCGCAAGTACAGAACAAAAGAAAATCTGGAACACGACACAACATCCTGGACATGTTCAAGGGATCACAGCCACTCTGTGACTGGCTTTTAATGCTATACGGAGCTGAGGAAAACCCAGATTTCATCTTGTAACGGCTGCAGTGACCAAAGCCTAACAAAACAAAACCAAACCCGGCAACCTCCACCCCTTCCCTCAAATCATCCAATGAAAAAGAAAATCAAGCACAGAGGAAGAATGAAAGAACACAGATTTTAAAGTTCCCAAAATAGCAAGATGAGACAAAACCCTTTCTAGGTTTGTGCAAAGCCTGTACGAGGTGGATACCTAAAAATACGGTCAAATATTCCTTTGACAAGTCAGCCATGGATGATTTGTGCATCCCAGCTGTAAAGCTTTGTAAATAATGAAGTTTTCAACGTGCTTTTAAAAGCCTCCAAGGATGCTGCAGGCCTATCAGCTGTCAAAATAGCATTCCCCAGCTTGTGCACAGCATAAACAAATGTTCTTGCACCTGCCAAATTCAATTGCACAAAAGGAACAGCCAGTTGACCAGTGTGAAAAGAAAGGAGGAAGCAGATCTGCAAAAAAAAAGAGATGTCTTCTGAGATACAGATCCATACTGTGGGGAGATGGGAAATGTAGCTTCAAAAAAGCCAAAACCAAAAAGAAACCCAACCCTGACCTTCTGCCATAGGCACAATCCTCTTGAATCCAGTACCTTTGTATTCTCTGGTGCTATCTCCTGGCATTGTAGGAATGAAGAGGTTTAAATACTGGATTTTTCTTAAGTTTGTATTGGTGGGGTGATATAAATGAAAATTATCAGTACTGGTGATGTACAGTTGAGTTCAAGCCCAAATTGAAAACCAACCCAATATCCAGAGCTGCTCAAAGCTGTGATTTTCACTGGGGTTCTTGTAGGTGCCATTGTGTCAGACAGCACGGCAGGATTTTTCAGAGCCAGGAGCAAATGCACTTTCACTTACGCTCTGAGAGAAGGGGGGTGAACAGGGAGATGTGAATGCACAGAACAGATAAATTCAGCCATCATCTGCTTCTTAAATAACCGGAATGCAAAATATAGCCTAAGTTGCAGCAGGGAAAGGAACTTCACATGAGTGATTTTTGCTGTCAGCTTTACAAACACCTTTTGGGAACGCTGTATGATATGCATGGCACCCCGAGCAATCGCAATGGTGAGCTTCCCCTTTGGCAAGGTCTGGACTGGCGAAATTTTCCTTGGGCTCCTTTTGTTTGCATTGTGTGATTGCACACAGATTTTACGTAGGTGATATTAGAACAGACAAAGTATCTGCTTTTCAAAAGTATTCTTGGATGTCTCACCTTTTCCAAGGCTCCAGCTAGGTAAATCTGATTTTTGGGAATGATCTTGAGAACAGTTGAGCACCTGAGCTCTTTCGAAACCAAAGAGTGCTCTGGGTATCTGTTATCCCAAAACAGACCATACGTTGACAGACAAGTCTTGAAGCAGTGTTATCATCCAAACCTGCCTTCATCTGCAGTTGGGGTATTTCCCTTCATCTGCAATCTGCGTGTTTCCATGGAGACAAGAAAAAAGGATAACACAGGTTAGCTGGCTCTAAGGAGGATCCTTGTGAAGGATCAGCATGAGTATGACTAATGTTGAGGAGAAACGTGCTAGGCATGACCACAGGCTTCAGTGTAAATGCACAGCGGTTTTGTGTTTGAGTGGGGCAACCGCAGTGCAAAGCTACTAGATTTTCACATAACGAATTTTTATGTCCCGTAAGTCTTCTCTGTTGCAAGAACCAGCTTGGGTGATTGATTTCAAAATCAGGGTGCTATGAGACATCCTAGAGTAACCAGGTATAAATGCTCTATCAGTGCAGATGCGAGGCAAGAACTCTTAGTTTGCAAGAAACTGCATAAACTGTTACACCATGGAAAATAAAACTTGGTGTAGTTGGTAAGGGCATGTTAAAAGTGAGTGAGTGAAAAAGCGATTAAATAAGAACAGAATGCCATATACTGCAGTTACGCCTTGATAGAGTATAACGGTTCTTACTTGACATAGCAGTGACCTAAAAAGCCCTGTTTTATTCTTAAAAGCTTAATCTTGAATTGGCTGCTCTCTGGAAACACAATCTTTCACTCAGGTACTAGTAATTCAGGGAAAGGAACAAGTTTTTACTACATAGATTGGTATTACTGCAGGTCATAGATGTTAGACTTCTGTTGTGCGAGGTTAAAGAAGGGCACACAAGATGAGACAGCTTCTGTCCAAATGATCTGACCTTCTGAGCAGATGCACGGAAACAAGGACAATGGGGACACCAAGAGATAAATGGACATAATCGTGGTCAGTGGCAAACCCAGTGGTAAAACCCATGGTCTGCTGAGATCCACTCTGGAGTACTTTCACTTGGACCACACTGTGTGTCTAAAAGAGAACTCGGAGCATTACTCATATATTTTTCATCTAAATAAGTCCGTTGTAGAGAGACTGATTAGTGGATACGTGGTGAGAACACTAGAATATTGCTAAATAAGGAAGAAAGAGAGAAAATGCACCTCTTAATTTATAATTGACCTTTTTTTTTTTTTTCCAGATTCTGTATGCTGATTGGTGGCATAGCAGAATATTAAAATTGATGTGATAAAGATTTATTTAATGTTATTGAAGGACATGATTTTCAGGCTAACCCTGTTGGCTACCAAGCTATAGGTTTAGATATTTCTTTTAAGCTACATATTCATTAGGCATAGATATTTGCCAGATGATTTATCAAGTTGGTTCAGCAGTATTTCATTCCCATGGCAGGTGATCCTTCCAAAGTCTGGAACTGCTGAAAAGTAGCTTAATTTATGTATCTGCCAGACTACAGAGAGTCTGAATCAACTTCTTTGCCTCCTGGCTTTAGTGATACTAAGCAGTAGCAGCCTTGAATTAAAACCTTTGGATACTCAAGCCGCAAGTGTAAATGATGAACAAGTACAGACCTAATAAAAGGAGGGGAGAGTTTTGTTTTGCCTTCAAATAAACATTATTTGACTATAGGGGAGTTATTCTGGAATGTGTTTGCTGTGCTTGAACAATTTCTATTTCAGCTCATCTCTAAATATGAATGAATATAAATATGAATGAGGAGCAGCAGGCACATAGTAGGCTATTAGATTTGGGCATGTTTGAATAATTGAGCTTCTTAAGTAGCATGAAAACCACATGTAGCTTATAATGTTTGATCAATTCAAGTGAGCTGCCTTACGCAACAAAAGAATATTTTGATCCATTATTTTTGCTGTGTCAATGTTGATTATAGTGTGTTAATACAGTGTAGGATGAAATACAGGGCCTTGAAGAATAACCTTCATTTCTCATATGTAAAACAATCTTGTAATTCTGTCATTCTTAAAAGCCAACTACAAGGTCTTCTGTTCTATACCGCTGCCAGAAGTTTTTGGAGCATAAAATTATGGAGGATGTTATTGTTTGATAACAGGGCATACGAAGGGCAAATACATTTCTGAACCTTCTCAAAGAATGGAGGAGATCTTTGAGGAAGTTCTTGCAGACTCTAATCACTTTTTAAAGTCTGTCTCACCTATTGAATTTCATTGGCAGCTTGCCATGTGGAAAGTATACTGCTAAACACTAGAAGGTGGCTGAATACATATGGAAAATTGCATACCATAAAAGGTTTTTGAGGTGGAGGAAGTGGTATGAACGGTTTGAAAGCCCTCGCTGAACGGCACGGGCTTAAACGTCTCCTGAAGGATGAGCACCTAACAGAAACTCTGTCCTGCCTTTCTCATCTGCTGAGCTTGATTTCAGGTCATCCTTAAGTGGCTTTGTCAGTGGGTTAGCACTGGCATCCCTACAATGATATGTGTGGGCTTAAAATAGCTGTTCCTAAGGTGCTTCTGAAATGAAATTTCTGAAAGGAAAATGAAAAGCTAAATATACTCTGCGTGACTCCAGAGAACAAGGTTTAAATAAGCTGCGTGAATGTGAAGATCTCCCTCTGTCCATGTATCATGTCAAAATTCTTAAAAGTATTTATTTTTAGAGACCAGAGTCAGAGCCAGAGAATTGAGTGAATGCTGCTTGCTTTTGTGTGTTGTGGGTTTTTTTGTTGGTGGTTTTTTTTTTTTTTTTTTTAAATCATACAAGTTGCTGATCAAATTGTTGATGCACCGGCATGATTTTTCATGCCCTAAACTCCATCAACAAAAAAAGTGAGCTACTAATCATTTGGATAAAGTGGATTCATAAACTTGGGTTATACATTGTATATCTTCATTCAGAAACTGAGTCTGCAACTAATCTTAATTATTTCTCCTTCAGTTTTATATCACAGGTGGCTCTTACTGAATTTATTTTCCTTTAGAGCTTACATAGTAAAGATGCTGATACAAAATGAGATCGACCATGAATAAATATAGTACTTCTGTGCTACATCCTGAGATACTTAGTCTCTGATGCTGAGTGGAAATGAAATGGAAAAGTGCCACGATCGGCTGGTGGAGGCTTTCAAAGAGAACCTGTGTTAGAAGGTAAAATCTTTCTAGTGGTTTCCAGCTCCTTCTAAAGTATACCTAACGAGTGATTAAATAAGGTAGAATGTAATGCAATCCATATATGTGAACTTTTCAGGTGGGATTGTACCTCATTTGCTTTTCTAAAAGTCTAAATGCCAAAAATCATTATCTCCTGTAGCTGCAGTAACCTGCAACGCTGAGGGCTGCCAGCAGAGAAGCTGGTGTTAAGAGACTAGTCGTGGCTTGGTGTCGTGGCTTGGTGTCATGCATAGCCATGGGACGCTAAGTTGAGAGAGGAGAAATCCTGATTCCTTTGAAGTTGATGCTGATTTCTCCATTAACTCTACTAAGAGGAGATTTGACCTCAGGAAAGGAAAATATGGCTGCTGCTACATCGATTGCTTTTGGTTTTTAGTCTTTGAAGTTTTTTGTTCTGATCTTTCTGCATACCTCAACCGAGGTTTCATGATTATTTTTTAACGCCCATTTGATCAGGTTCCTACAGTCTAAAACACATGGGTACATATTGCTGATTTCAGCCCAAAATCTTGGAGAGAAAAAATAAAAAACGCTTACTTCTGCCGATGCAGGAAAATTGCTTTTAATTTCATGGACTGTCTTGCATGTTTAAACTCTGGATTAGCTAAGTAGTATAGAGAGTGGAAATATCCAAGAACAGAGGGATCATATCAAAGTAGAAATAGAAAAGACTTGCATTCAACCGCTCCTCGTCAAAGGGCTTTTTTCCTAAAGTGTGCACTCTCGCTGGACATGGAAAGCAGTGCTTTACTGAGCTAGGGCAACAGCCTACGCTTAAAGACAAAGACCAGAAACAACACACCAAACTGGGCAGGACAAAAGCAACAGTAAGAAAGAGAAGTACATACAGCTGGCAGGAGCTGGCAGCAAAAATGGGTAACCTAACCTCATCCCTCTGACAAATGTTTGCTCTGAGGAGGCCTGCGAGAGCTGGAGGTACCACAAGAGTGTGGGGAGAAGGGTAAATATTCGTATGGGTCTGAACCAGGCTGTTTAAGGAAAGTTTTCTCAGTTCTGCTTCTGTGATGCAGTGGAGATACAGATGTTCTGGAAGGCTGACACAGGTTGCTGTTGGCCTTTGAAAGGTGATGTTACCATTGCCTGCTTGTGATAGGTCTGTGATAGCAAACCAAAGATCAAGCAAACGATAAAAAATTAACATAGAAAATGGGATGCAGAGATGAAGAATGTCCAGACAAAGGATGACGAGGCTTATTGGGGTAGGACAAACGAACCTCTTTTGGAGCAGGCTAATGTGCTGCTCAGATCTCGTTGTAGGGGTGTTGTCCTCTGGGGGGGAGGGAAGGGAAATGTTTGGGGTGCTGTGAGCCACAGCCACCGCAGTTTGCCACATCACCCAATGCGTGCCAAGACTCCCAAGAGTCCCTTTGAAAAAAACACCACTCCAGGCTCTGCATTAATTTCTTCTTCACATGCTTTTCATGTGCAATTTCTTGCAGCTATACGTGGAGATAAAGTCCAGTAATTTCATGTAGGTCTTTTAGACGTCCTCTTTTGAAGCCATGGCACTGGCTGTTGGTTTGTGTCATTGGGATCTAAAACTGACATTGTGCTGAATCTGGGATTAACAATTTTTCTTTTATATCAGCTTTTAATATGAATTTTAAATACGTTAATTATATCTAGATTTTATTGTAAAATTCAGTTATTTGTAATTTAGATGATGTTTTCTTATGTCAATAATGATAAGATATTGGTAAGTTTTTATATATTAGTATTTATGACAGTGGATTATTATGACTTTTACTAAAGAAATTTACAATTATGAATTAAGGTGATTCTGAGATGCATTATGCATCTATATCTCATATTAGACACACTAGTGTATTTATAAGACACATAAAACATTTTGCAGTCAAATGGTAGTTTTTGCTTGCAGTCGTGAGCAAGGGAAGCGAGACAATTGCTATGCTGTAAAACCTACCCTGTGAGGGATTATGAAGAGCTTTTGTTTAACTATTAGAAATGGATAATTTCAGTTTAAAACTGAATTTATTGGATAACTGCTCTGTCCTACTTACAGGCTATTTTAAAACATTATCAGGGGTGACAGGGAAAAGCCTGCCTAATTGACACGATGATTTAGCTGCTGTGCTACCTCTAGGCAGTCATTCATAGTTCTTAACTAGTATTCAAGTCTCTTGGAGAGCAACTGACTTATAATATTACTGACTAACAGCAAAAATCCATTGGAAAATGTCCAATATAAACATAAATTGTTTGCAATACAGGTAATCGTCTTGTTCGTTATTGCCCCTGTGATGAAGCTATAGCTGTTTTTAAATCTCTGCTTATTATACCAAAGTTTCCTTTCAAGTCCATGGCTAACAGTACATAAATGGAAGATGAGTGAAGCTGTCACAACTTGGCCCTCTTTAGTTTTGAGGAAGTGTATGTTAAGCTGACTTGGTTTAAGCCAAACTGTATTTTGTATTTACTGTTGGTAAAATGCTGTGATATGGAGGGTAGGGGAAATAGTTTTATTCCCACTTGAGGTTTTCATAAAGTGTTTCTGTGTTTTAGATTCTCTGTCTCTCAGCTTGCCCTTATAAATAGATTTCAGAGCACAGTTGGTATGAATTTCTCTCTTCTGTAAATATCTGAGAGAAGTGTCAGAATCAGTTCAAGTTTTGGTGAATGCTTATAAATTATTACTTGGTTCCTGATAGCAAGCTGCTTTTATTTAATTACTTATTTTCTTTTAAAAATATATGAGTCAGTAAAACCAATCATGGTAAAAGGTGCAGACATCTTACAGTATTAGAGCGATAAATCAGATTCTCCCCATACAAACAAACTTTCTTATGGTTGTGGTCCCTGAATCGACAGCGATCCCCAGGGACTTTCTCAGTTGGCTCTGTGCTGACATCTCTCTGTCATATGGTAGGTGGAATTGATCCATCCCGAAAGGTAATGCCACTTCAGCCCTGCATGAGCAGAGGACAGCAGTAGATGTGACAGCTGGTGACTTGATGGTATGGCAAGGGGGAGGCTGTCAAAAAGCGTGGCTGGAGTTGGGCACAAAACTTCCTGGGAGATGTTGGCTGAGATCTGTTGCTGTATTGAAACAAGGCTTTCAAAGACATAATTTGATTTGGATAAAATCCCAAGGGAAACAGAGTTAGATGGTGGCAAAACCTGCCTAACTTTATGGCACTTGAGTGTGTCTGGTTTTGCTTTTGGCCACCTTGGTCTTCCCAGATCCAGGACTCTGGAAGAGGGTCTGTGTCAATGGCTTCAGAAATAGAGGGGTGTGAAAACCCCACAATTTAGGACCCTGGTGCGCCCAACCAGCTGGCCTGCTTTGGGGCTGGGGTCTCCTTGTAATCTGGAAATTCTTCCTCACTGCGCAACTGCAAGTCCAATTTGGAACAAAACCAAACACCAAATGTTTTGTGAAACCGTGTTTCCTTCTTCTACCCACCCGTGTTTCTAAAGCTGTCATTACACACAGGCAAGAGACGCAAGCATTCGCTCAGAGTTGCCATTAACATGAGATGTCTAGACGTTGTGGATGCCCCATCACCATTGGAAGTGTTCGAGGTCAGGTTAGATGGGGCTTTAAGCAACCCGATCTAGTGAAAGATGTCCCTGCCCATGGCAGAGGGGTTGGACTAGATGATCTTTAAAGGCCCCTTCCAACCCAAACCAGTCTATAACTGTGTTGAGGGATGGCAATAAAATTTAACATCTGTGAGTGAGGCTCTGAGCCAAGACCTTCATTTGTGGTTGTGAAGGAAAACTCCACTGCACTGTTACCTCATTTCCTCCTGGGTGTCTGAACACTCGTGAAAAAGTGCAACAGGACAGAGGTAAGGGGGGAAGCAGGGCAGAGATGGAGATCTCGGTTCCATTTTATATGCATCAGCACGGTGAGACATGGCAGATACCAGTGTGCGGTGCCTGCAGCAGCAGGACCGTGCCTGCGCCGTGGCCTGGGTACCTGCTCTCACCAGGGCCCCGCAGCAGCAGCTGCGCAGAAGAGCTCGTGCTCATCCACACCTTGCAGATTTTTGCTGAGAAGAGACCGTTTGGGAAATCATAGGGGAAAAAAAAAATGCAGTAGGTTTTATCGTTTTATTTCCTTCTAACTGGAAGGAAACTGGCTGAAGAAACTGCTTCACGTAGTTTTGTGCAATTTAAGGTGGGAGTGAACTATTTGCTCATCTGTTTCAAGCTCCGTAAAACTGTCTCTCTGGTGCAGGGATGAAATGCAGGCTGCAATGATGAAAGCTCTGCTCACAGGCTGACTGATTGCCAGTGAGGATGCAATGTAGGTGGATGAAGATAAAGACAAAAGCCAATTATCTCAATGTCACTCAGCAACAAGTCCTTTAGTAACTGGAAAAACACCTATAAAAAGCATAAAACCTCAGAGGTTTATAACCCTCTAGTTCAGATAGTGCCTCAGAAAAGAAAAGGTGTTTTACCTGCATAGAATAAGTTGTTTGCCTTCCTCTAGTGAGGGTTGAAAAAAGCTAATCTATGAGCTAATCTATAAATGGTGTCTTCCAAAGGGAGAGTCATCTGAAAAAGCTATTTTTCTATTTATCTTGTATTTTTTATACAAGCAGGTTAGGTTACTCCCTGATGGGTTTCTGACAGCTTCAGCTGGGTTACGCTAGGCGCAAGGGTTATGGTACTCTTCCCCTGGAGGGTCTCCTTAGCTTGCCTGGCTTTTTGTCTCGGAGCCTCATATAACTCAGCAACATTATTCCCCAAATTCTTATTGGTCTTTCTTTACAAATCCACTCCATCAACATTCTTCTTTGTCTACGGCCCTCTTCCAGGAGATGCCATCTTATGCACAGTGAAAAAACCCCTTGTAATCCCCATCCAAAGCAATGGGGATTCCTTCCCACAGCTGTGAGAGGGCAAAGGTTTCCAGGAAAGATGCTGTGTCTCCTGCCTGCCTCTCTGTTGGCTGGAAAGTTAGCAGCCTGCCCTCTGCTTAAAGCCGTGTGGGCACTAGGTCCCATGAGGTTCTGTGTGTTTGCTCTGTAGGATTTTAGGAGTATTACTGGCAGTGATGAGGCTCTTTGCTTTCCTCAGCCAGCACATGGCTGTGAGTAGATGATTCTTGCTTTGGAAGCTATGAACTAGATCTGTCTCGGCGGTTGAAGTACTTTTAGCTCACGTGTCAACTGTGCACACATCCTGTCGTAATCAAAATTAACCAGAATGAATCAGTAATTTAGCTTTCCTATAAGTCATGTCGACATATGATCTTGAGGCTTTTTTCCATTAGCTTGGCTACTGATAAATGAAAGTAGTATTGTGTAAGCCCACTGCCAACTCTAGCTACTGCTCTATCAGGATTAGTTCTGAATTTTTCAGTGTAGCTTTTATCATAACACACGGCTGACAATTTGGGAATGTGCTCAGCAATGTTCATTTCAGGTTAGCCAGAGGTTACTTAATTACTGTGAAACCAAAACTGAAGCCCCAGGCTCCTAACTCTGATGGGGTTTTTATGATGGACTATTGCATCTGAGTGCTTGAATTTTGGAGGCATGAGTTTGAGATGATTTAATGAGGTTTGATTTTTATTCCCCG
>NW_009614093.1:0-11358 GCF_000690535.1 Cariama cristata | reverse complement strand
CCATCAAGTTGCCTCTTTTGGCCAACTCAGCCTCAGAGTTTTATTTAAAAAAATATAAAATACTCTGAACAATTGTATTTCAGTCCTCAGAAAAATTAAAAATTGATGGCAGATAAGCGGTGCCTAGTACTGCTGAGCATGATGCTAATGCAATATGTAGGCATAAGCTCAACTCTGCACCTTGCAGCTGCAGGGAGCTGCGGGGAGGCTCTGGAAGCAGGTTATTGATAAACTTTGACGGTGAGGAGCCGCATCGCCCACTTTGAGCGGCGTTAGTCTTTGTGCAGCAAGGATCCCGACACCGATCTCAGCAATAACCCAGCTAGAGAGCGTGTGATCTGAGCTATTTCCGTTAAGCATGTTGATGTTACAGTAAATGTGACATGTGGGTGTTGATTGAAGGGACATAATTTTCAGGCCTGCTTTGGGCCAACACCCTGAAGAGCGAGTCACTTCTTTGTGCTGGCTCCCCAACTAGGCTGAGCTCTTTCTGGATGCGCCTTCAAGACGGCACCGACTGTGTGCAGGGAATGGCGTGCTGCAGCACACTTGTGGGTGGCTTCCCGTGCGTGGGTGCCAGGAGCTCTGCCCTCATGGCAGACCCTGGGCAGCCCCAGCTCGCCCCAGAGAGGGGTGGCCCCTGGAGTAGCCCGTGTTTTGCCCCCCAGGTGGGGACAAGGGAGGGTGGTGGCTGTGGTGGGGTGCCAGGGCAGGCAGGGCACCCAGCAGCACCTCTGCAGTGAAGGCACTGGCTGTGCTTGCCATAACCACCCCGTTATCGATTTGTGCAGAAACTAGCTGTGGAGGGGAGGTTTCACACGCAATGCTTTGGCCCGGCACCAAACCGTTCCCTCATCCCTCTTTCTCTGCCTCCTCTTGATACTGCAGGATGGGAAAAATAAGGAAGAGAATAGGCTGGTAACTTTTAGATCCCTTCTTACCTTGGTTCTACAGTGCAATAAAAAGGCAAGAAGATAAATTACTGCTGCCTGGACTTAGCCTCACCCAAATCCTGTGAACAAGCACCCATGGTTCTGTCCTTTGAGGCCCTGGAAATGATTTTTAGTAACACCGTCTTTTTCACTATTAATGGGTACGATTTTGAGACATCTGACAGGCAGAAAGTAGTTAGCATGTGCATTCACTTTAATACTGGGCATGAGCATATTGTTTGCATGGGGCACATATGCTCTAATGATGTCACCACGCTGAAGTAGGAGCGCTGATGGTTTTGTGACAGTGCCTTTATGAAATTAAGGAGTTTGTCCACTGTATTTTGGTGTGGTATGCAGCCAGAGAGCCTGGAGATGCTACTTAGAGTCCAGCCAGCAAGTGTAGTGCCTTTTGAAGTAAAGCGAATGATTTAGATTGTCTGGTTGCATTAATTTCATGAAGCCATCGGATGACAACAGTGTCACTCCCGTCCCCATAGATCGCCCGTCCCTGACTCGCTGTGCTCCCTAGGCAGGCGATGCCAAGGCAATCCTCTTTGGAGGAATCTCTGGGTACAGGGCACACCTTAACACACCTGGAAGAACCAGGGCACAAATCCTGGCTGGAAATAGCTCGTTTGCATTTTTTTTCCTTTTCCCACGTAAGGGAGATGAGATGTTTTCCATTCTCCTTTTTTGTGTGGCTTGATTTCACCTTCTTTAAAAAAATACAAATTAATTTTAAATAAATACTTGTGAGGAAACACCCTCCTCCCCCCAAATCCATCTACCAACAAATAGCAATAAAACCACAGAGTTAAATTCAGATTATGTGAAGCGACTTGTTTGAAGCCCATAGACACAAGTGGAGTCAGAACTTTAGATTGAGACTGGCCTAAACTGCCCCATTGGTATTAAAGGACTCCTTAAACAGCCTAAGATCTTGGCTGTTGTATTAACCAGGCACGACCTGATGCGTTATGGGCTGGACTTGTAGGCTTTTTTCTCTTTTCCTTTGTGGGTTTTAAATCTCTCCTGTAACATTACTTGAATGTAGGTTTTTAATGGCTTAATTGAGTTGTCAATAGGAAGCCTTTTCTTTCTTTTTTTTTTTTTCATTCCGAGTTAAAAAAAATGCAAATTGACATGGATAAAATGCATTTGAAGATCTATTCAGTATTTTGTTTTTCATTCTTTTATGTCTGTTTTCCATGTCCTGTAATATAGCTTCTGCATCGTTGGGTGTACGGCTGGTCTCATGCTTGATAATTTATTAAGCTCAAATCAGAAATAAGAGTCGGGTGAAAAAATCTTTTGATAGTTTGAAACCCAATTACTACTGATCATGAGGGCTCAGCGTACCAAGAAAACAAAAAGCCGATTTTTGGTAATGTGACGATTGCCAAAATATGAAGGAATACCAGATGTTATTTTAAAAAACTGCCATTGCAGAGTGCTTGGAAAGAGAGAGTGAGCGAGTGTAAGCGAATAGGCATATGTGGATTTAACTTAATATTCAAATGAAGTGTAGAACTGAAAAGAAAGAATTCGCAACAGTTTAGCTGTTTAAACCTCCTTCGTGTTTCCACAGACGCCTGGTCAGGACCCTTAACAAATGCAGCAGTTTTGCTACGTTTTCTGAAGAGCACGATTTAAGTCGCAGGCAAAAAAAAAAAATCCTCATATCAAAAAGATAATGAAGTTGAGATCTATGCTTTTCTTTTTCTTTCTTACATATATACAAATGCCAAAATTCAGTCTTTGTAATTTAAGAGACAGACTTTAATCTGAAGGCTTAACGGAATGTTAGGTGAAGCTAGTAACAAGCATTTTCCCTCTCTGCCACCTTTTTTCTTTACGACCCTTGGTTCAGTTCCTGTTTTCATGTCTTTTCCAGCTCTTTGTCCCATCTCGCGCGCGTGTATCTGCGTGCCTGTGTGTACCTCTCTGTATGCTTTTTTTTTTAATATTTTGACACACTGCTCCCCCTTAATAGGAATTCTTCCTAGAAATAGCACGCACATTTCTAAAGGACCCTTTTCATAGTCCTTTTCTTTTGGCTCTAAAATGAAGTATATGTAATTGGTAATTAAAGGTGCAAGCTCTCTTCAATATAAACAATATTGCTCAATGTTAGATCATTAAAGGGAACCGCAGCACTAAATAATTACCTTTTGCATCATGACACACTGTTTGCAGGCATCCGCTCCCTTCCCAGCAGTCCCTGTTCAGCACAGGGTTACAGTTACATTTTCACCAATGCAAGGAGGCATCTTTTCATTATATAAATTGGTGAATTAATTACGGAGTACTGTTTTCAAACTCCTTTTAAACTTAGATTAAGGGGAAAAAGGTAATTAATGGTTTTAAGAAGGAGTATTGTGCTGTGTATTTGGTAAGCTTGGTGTGAGTGGGGAAACCGAAGTCTTCCTGTGCCCATCGTCTGCTCCGGCAGGATGGTCCGTGCTTGGGCGCTTCTCTGGGGTCCCCGTCCTTTTCTGCTGTCGCTGGTGCTGCTGCTGCTCTCTGTTTTGCTGTTAGTGAGCTCTGATGCAACTTGTAATACGGCCGGTAGATACACTGATCAATTATTTATTCTGCAAGGCGAAAACAGGGGTCATTCTTTTTCTAAACTGCCTTTTTCAAGGTTCAACCATTTTTGTGGCCAGGTAATACATTTCACCTTCTACCTCTTGTCCTTTTCCTATGTGGGTTGTTTTCTGTTTTTTGGTTTGGGTTTTTTTTTTTTTTTTCCCCCCCCCCGATTTGCTGAAGAGTGGGACAAAACTCCTTTTGTTTTCAGCCAGGAGGAGAATCCAGATCTGGATTATAACATCTGTTTATCTCAGTCTTACTTCTTTGAGATATTTGTGTGATTTGCTGTCCCCAGGAAATCCATGAGCAAACCGCTTGGGCTAATAAAGAACATTTTTCCTCCTATTCCTTTAATCCTGATTCGATTAGAGGTCTCACTCACTGATTTACATACTGTTAGTTCCTCTGTTTTGTTCAGCCCAAATCCTATAGTCCTTGCAGAGGCAAAACAGCCTTAGGCAAAAGTCAGTGGAAATTTTGCCTGAGTAAAGACCAAGGTTTGTATGATTTGGCAGTTACACGGCAGAACAAGAGAAAACAAACCAAAAAACACGTTTTGCCCCAGAAATGAATTGTGATCCATAATTATCTTATAATGTAAGAATTACCATCTAAATACTCATTAAAAACATGCTGTGTTTTATTAATTGTGAAATGAAAAGTTACTTATTTCTTAGAAACTGATGCAGGTCAGTCAGAAATGCTTTCTCAGTCTTTGGGGGTAGTGGTATGAAATCCATCAGGTCCATGGGTAAGATTTAAACAAAAAACTTTTATTAACCTATATAGCAACTGCAGGGTTATTTGACATCGGGAAAACAGAGTGGAAGATTTCAGGCTCAGCCAATATTCCAGTATGTTAAATAAGTGCCTCATTCTCTTTCCCACTGTACACACCTTTGAAACCCCTTAGCTTCTCATGAGACCATATCCTGCTTTCTTTACTCTTGCAAATAGTTTGCTGTAATTCGTGCTAATGGGTGGTCATTTATCTTTGCTGGTATCTTTGTAATGGGACAAGATGGTACTAATTTTGTATGCCACCACAGGGAGCCTGATCCTGCTTGTTTGGAGCACACAAGCTTTCCCCTCTCTCTCTGAAATAGGAGAGGTTTGGGTGCATAAGCTTTGCTGGATAGGGCCTTGGCCAGATGGCTGGGAGACGTGGTGGGAATGAGAAGGTGGGGTAAAAAGAGAGGAACTATTTCAGAAAGTGACTCGGGGCTTGAACGTTTGCAAAATGGCTCTTTGCTGATATCCTTGCAGTGCTGGCAGCAGTGGGAAGGAGCTGTCAGGAAAGCTATGCCAGGTCAGCCTTTCCATTTTGTTTCAGGCAGGCTTGGTTGCAAAATATATTGAAATCATTCTGGGAGAACAGAAAAGCTGAAAAATAAAAGAAAGATCTAATCAGGCTTTGGGGGGGGGGGGTGTGGGGGGAGGCTGGGCCTCTCGTGATGCATCCTTCAGAGTCTGTGAACACTCAAAGCAATCTCTTTCTCTTCTCCCCTTGTCCCTTTCCTCCCTCTTTCTCCTTGTCCATGTAAAGCAGAGGCTGACCATGTGGAACCGGCACTCGCCGACGAGGATGAGAGCCTGGCAATAGCAGAGCCGGGTGGCATCAGCATCGCCGCAGGCGGGACAGACCCCGACTTGTTAACCTGTGGACAGTGTCAGATGAACTTCCCGCTGGGAGACATCTTGGTTTTTATAGAGCACAAGAGAAAACAGTGCAATGGCACTGGTGGTGCCTGCTATGAAAAGAGCATGGATAAGAGCAGCCCTCCCCCCTCCTCACGCGCCGAGCTCAGGAAAGTGTCAGAGCCAGTGGAAATCGGGATCCAAGTCACACCCGATGAAGAAGACCGTCTTCTCACGCCTACAAAAGGAATTTGCCCCAAGCAGGAGAACATTGCAGGTACAGCATGTTTTACACTCAATCAACTGCCTAGGTAATCTTTTAACGAGAGCCCTCTAGAAAGTGCCATGAAACAGAGGCTTCAGTAACAGGTCTTTATAGGAACCATCGGTCTGGAGGATCCTCACAGCTATGCAGGGCTCAGTAGGGCTGTCCACCCCAGGTTTAATTCAGTGTAGCTATCTGCGCTGGGCTAGCTCCCGGAGAGAGGGACCTCTCAGTTCCCCAGGAGAGCCAAGGGGCAGCTTGTACACGTAGGAAAAAGCAGCAAGTTGGGCTTAGAAACCATTTCAGGAGCATCCTTAAACAGGTAGCAGTGGCAGAGGGATAGGGGACTTCGGTGAGATGCTCAGTTCAGTCCAGTTCAGATACCCTTTGTCACATGCAGACCCACTGGGAAGGACTGAATCCGAACCCCAGTGAAGTCAGTGGAGAAATCCTCTTCCCACTGCGGTCAGTGGGAAGAAGATTTGGTTGCGAGGGCTAAAGCAGGTGTTCATGAAGCGCTTGCTTGTTCTTTCCACTGGTGTAGATGTCAGCTGCCTGGTCTGCATTGCTGCCTGTGTCACCTCTCCTGGGTCTCTCCAAATGGCTGGAGGTGGGTGGGCAACACCTCCATTCACCTGCATGCCCCAAATGGGGCTTTTGAATGAGGAGACAAGAGCACAGGTTGGCCCAGGTGAGCAAATTGCAGGCATTTCTTTCTCTAAAACTCTTGTAAGTGATGCAGTGAACATTTACTCAGCGGACCTCCCCAGCTCAGAGGTGGGCAGGCGGGCGATGGTATCTACCTGGGCGAGCTGCGGTGCAGCGGTTCCTGCAGAGCGCCCAGCGTGGGGCCGCTTCCGTCGTGCAGGGCGTTTCTCCCCTCTGCAGCGGTGAAAGGAAGGCTCTGCTCCCTGCTAGTGAGTGGGGGTTTTATGTTACACAGCAGGATCTCCCCTCAAACAGGCCTTTTTTGTTCAAATCAACTGTATCCCATACAGAAGACCGGTGTCATTTTGTCTTTGCTGCCACTACCCTGATTTCTCTAGGAATTGTCCTATGGGATTAGATCTGACGGTCCAGGATCCTGTCTGTAGTAGAGATGTTCCCACAAGGGGATCTCCGGAAGATTTGTGAGAGGCTCCTATCTTTACAGCTGAAGCTTAAGAGATTCCTGCTTTTAGCATTGGAGGTCTCTGAGTCAGTCCGCAGCATCTCTGACAGGCTTGACCATCATATAAATGAGGACGTGGGCTTTGAACTGCTGCAGTCTTCAGATCTCCAGATGATCTGCCTCTTAGGAGAGGGCATATGCCACCCACTGACTACCTTGTTGTCTTCTAGGAATCTGTTTTGCGTGCAGTCACCATCTCGGCATGAGGCAGCTGGTAACTTTGGGGACATTAGCAGTGGCAGCCTGTGCTGTAGCGTAAGCAACCTTACTGTAAGACCTGACCTCATCCTTTCCTCATCCTTTTTCAGCTTTCCCCATGCTTTTGCAATTGTCCATGCATTTCTTGGCAGAGATGACTACCTCATGGTGTAGCAGCTTTGAGGGCTAGACTTCCTTCCCATTTGATGGGGGCAGAAAAGAAGTATTCAGGACCTTCTCCTCCAGTCTGCTGAAGGCCTCCTGAACGGTGCTGAGCTGTTGATCTCTGTGCGAGCTGATGGTGCTCAGCCCCTTACAGAAGGTACCCAGTACTTAGTAAGGTTAGTCCAGGAGACCTATGATGTAGTTGCAGTCCATGTCTCATCTCTTACTAATCTGTGCCTAAGTGCAGTCCATACTGAAATACCTCAGTGGCGATACCCGGCGCAGAGGGTGCCATCCCATCCCAGCTTCTAGGGGTCAGCATCAATGTAACTAACGCTTTTGCCATGCAGAAAATCTACTGGCAGAGGAGGTGAAGAGGATGTTCACATGTGCAAAAGGCATAAAAAAAAAATTTAAAAGCCAATCTGGAGCACCTAATCTCTTTCAGACTAAACTGAGTATCAAATGAAAATATGTAGGAAAGATTTTGAATTGAGAAAAATAAAAGGGTTTATCATTTGATTGGCATTTTTCTCAGCAGTGCATGGAGATAGGGACATCCACTAAATAGTGCAGTAATAATGCTTTCTCAATTAGGAGCCCAGCTCCAAGATAAAAAGGTGCAGTGTCCTTCCATATTTTTTTTTTTAATAGCAGCAGATAGTTTTCAATAGTAGGATAAAAGCCTCACATTACAGCCATGGAGGGCAGCCATGAAAAACCCACAGAAGTCATTCACTGGAAAGGCTTTAGTAGGATATACCAAACCCCTTATTTATATTTCAATAGAAAGGCTTTCTGCATTAGCCAAGAAAATCAGAATCTGCATTTAACATTAAAGGTATTTCCCAGTGAGCGGCTGTAGAGCATTGTTGTTAGATTTGTTAAAAAAAGAGACTAAATACGATTTCATAAAAGGGAAACTTAATCTCTAAGGCAGCTTTCTCCCACCCCGCCACCCCCTCCCTTTATTTTTTTATTTTTTTGGTGATAATGCAACAGCCTACAGTATTTTTACTTTATATGTGACGAAAGATATTCTTAGCCTTTCTGTACTGCGACAGGAAGAATGAATTTCTTTATTCCACCAAGAAATATGTAAAATAATCCCTTAGAAGTATGGGGAGATATGTTTGTTCAAAGCATTTAAAATGTTATTTTAATCAAAGGCACAAAACACTCTACATGCTGTGTCAGCTAAAGGAGACCATTACATTTTAACAGCAAATCATGCTCTTTTTCCCCCTCCTAGCCAGCCCCCCCCCTTTGAAACTAACTTTTTTTTTTTATTTAATAAAAAGCGAAAAAGATTAAAGAATATAAAAACTTCAGTGGCTCAAATGTATAAAGTAATTTAATATGGTGGAAGCATTAATTATTTTAGCTTAATTGAATTCTGAGGACTGCAGTAGTTGCATTTTTGTAGACAAGCTCTGTTTATTATTTCTTTGTGTAGATTAACAGTAAAGGAAACATAGATAACTTTCAGTTATTTATTGTAAAATAAATGTGTCAATTCATGTGTAAAGCAAGCTGTTCAAAGATAATTGAGTCTTTATATTTGAAGAGGGAAACCAGAAATCACCCACTCGCCACCTCAGCTCCCTGAAATACACTGCCACCGCTGCTGCCCTCAAATAGGTTTCAGCTCGTCTCCTTGATCTTCTGTTATTTTTGTAGGCCACCTTATTTGGTCGAGATGATTTGAGCGGCCTTCTGCGGTGTGACTAAGCTGCCAAACCTTACAGCTTCCCATGGCTGAGTGCAGTGAGGGTACGTCAAGCGCTGAGCTTGGCTCTGCTGTTGCACCTCTCTTCCCTCTGGGCGTGAGGATTTTGGGATGCGGCACTGTGCCGATCGTTCACCCTGGCACAGGGTGCTCTGGAGTCCTGAGTTCTTTCCTCCTCTCTTTCTTTTTGCCTTTCTTTCTTTGCTTCTGTCTTGGTAACTCTGCTTGCTCTGGTCACTGAATGCCTCTTGACCACACAACAGACCTTGTGTTGCTTCGAGGGAGGCAGGCAGAGCTCAGGAGTCTGCAAGAATTTGCATGCACACAACGCAAGTCTCCAACTGACATTTCTAGATATCAGTAGAGACGAAGGCAACTTTATCTCCGCAATCAGCTTTTAAAGACTTTCTGATAATGAAGTCTGTCATCTTTTCCTGACTGGTAACTGGCAAATCCAAGCTTTTCAAGGCACTTTCATTTAGTTACCACTGTCCGTAAGGTGTGTGGTAGCATGTTAGCTGGCACTGGGAGGACGTGACTTGCTTAGGAGCAGTCTGTCTTGTAAAGTTTTCTTTCTTTTCAAATTGGCTGACCTGTTTGAAAATCAGTTCTGTGTCTTGTACAGAGGGCGTGATAGTATCGAACAGATGGACCAGATCGTCGCACAACAAAACATAGCCAGGCCAATGAGTTCACTAGGAGTTATCAGGCACTGCCTCTTTCACTTCACCGCTGGCAGGTATTTTGGAAAAAATTAGACCACCGTTGTATTTTTCTACGTCTTTTTATCTTTCTTTTTTATCAGATCTTGGGCATAACCAGGTGACCTGTTCTGGCTGAAGAAGGCCCCGGGGAGGTGGCTCCCACTGTCTTTTGACTGATGGTATCTCCTGTCTTCCTCATGGCCCTGCTGGGCTTGTGGGCCACCAGGCTGTTTGTTAGCTGGGCTCTCTGAAATGACCCAGATTAAAGAAAAAGTGCCAGCTGGCTTGTTTTTAATGCTGCATGGTTTCAGAGAACCCTGGCAGAGAGGAGGAAGCCTCCATGGAGCAGGCACCACTTGGACCAGACCTTCTCCCGCTTCAATGGCTGTTCCGCATGTTCGGGGCAGCATACCCTTGCAGACTCAGCAGTAGAGGTTCATTAAGACAGCATAGTTAATTTCTGAAAAAATAGTCCTAGGAAAGGGGAGAGGGTTGATTGGAATTCCTCGTTCATGCTGTCCCAGCCGCCAGTGCTGGGCTCTGTACATTATGTACTTGAACTAGATGTGCATCATGAAAAAAGGCTCCCTGTCAGAGGCAGGATTTAACTCCAACCCCTGCTCCATGAATGTTCATTTCAGGCTTTTGAATGGTAAAACTGCCAGTGAGGGAAACTAAATAACTCGCATGTGCTGGAAGCCAGAGATAAACACCGCCGCAGGTTGCCATGAAATAGGCTATTTGATATATTTGGAATTGTTATTTTTCTCCAAATTAAGATTAGTTAAATCCATGTGTGTTGTGTGAGTGATTGTTAACTCAATGGCATGGATTATCCTTTTTTCAAATCATGACAGCTAATTATTATTGCTGTCTACCCTGAGACATTCACTTACAATGCACCATTATGGACCTGCGCACCCATATTAACTGTAGGACTCAGCCAGCCATCGTGATGCCTTCACATGTGAGGGGAGGAAAATGCAAACTGAAATAACCCGAGGCTGGCGGCGGCGATGTTGGGCAGGTTGGGAAGAGATGTCCTGAGCAGCGCTGAGCAGGCATGGGTCTTGGGGGCCATCCCCTTCCCGAGGCTGCCATGACACCAGGTCCTGCTGCCAGCACCTCCCCAGGGCAGTGGGTCTTGCAGGAGTCAGTTGTCAAAGTCAGGCCAGGAAAAACAGTATGTGCAGAACAAGAGGCTTCCAGAAGTGTGTGGTAACAGTGCCTGAGAAACTCAGGTTGTAGCTGCAATTCTTTTTGTGAGGCTTTTCCAGGCTTGTTTCTTCCCTTGTGTCTGCCAGGCTTTCCCTGAGCGCAGAGGAGTTACCTGGCCTCCTCCTCCTCCTCCTGCTCCTCTGCTGCTTCACCAGGTATTTAGCAACGTGTTTTGCTAATTGGTGTTGTTGAGCAGTAAGGAGCAGCGGGTGGTGACAACACATGGAAGGTGTCAACCGCTGCTCCCCTGAGAGAAGGGTTAAGGAGAAAGCCTCCTGCCCCCTGGGGATCTTGGCTGAGGTCCTGACTTGGGTTGTGGGGAGAAAAACAAGCTGGGTGATCTCACCCAGAGCCCTGCTTGTGCCCAGGGCAGGGCGAGGGGCACGTCGGGGGAGCCTGGCTCTCCTCCTGGAACAGGGCACCCCCAGCCCACAGGAGGGGCCCGCGGTGGCAGCTGCCCTTCCCTGGCCCACTGTGGCTTCAGGTGTGATAAGTGGCTGCCAAAACGTTGACGGTTTAAAGGTTTAGGGCTGCGCGGGTGAGGCCAGGTGGAGACTCTCCAGGTGATGTGATCCCCCCCTTTAGGAGATTCTTAGGGGGGCTGGTGCAGAGGGCGTCCTGTGACAGCCTGGCAGCCCCCCATCCTCGGCGTGCACCCCGAGTTGGCAGTGAGGGACGGCAGGGCCGCAGCTGCTTGGCGCTGCACAGCATCTCCTGCCAAGGCACCGGTAAGCACCCTGCTA
>NW_009614092.1:0-1659 GCF_000690535.1 Cariama cristata | reverse complement strand
CTGATTATATATGGATCCAAGTTTCATAATATGATTAAAAAAACCAGAGAGTCCTTTTTTCTGAGTAGAGGTGCTCGGAGGAAGCGTTCTCCTTCCCGCATGCCCAGAGAGGTGCAGAACTGCCCAGGGCTTTGCAGGGTGTCAGTGGAGGAGACGTTAAAACCTGGGTGCTTTCTAACTCAGCTGCTTGTACGACTCCCTGGTTTGTTAGGTTTTTTTTTTTTGTGCAGGCCGATCCTACTCAGGCATCAAAAATACTCTGTTCATTCTAACTCTGGTCTTTGATTTTAATCTGTTAGTTTAGTTATTATTTCTACAGACAGAATTCTTCCTTCTGTGAAATCTATATACAAATCAGGCTTGATTAATGTTTTCCCGTTAACTTAAACTTCCATATCTAGCTCTGTAAAAGCCTAGAAATATAATTAAATCCTCCCGACAACCTCTGTGTTGTGGCAGTATTGAGTGCAATAACCTTAAAATCGTGATGAAAAATGCTGCGTAGATGTAGCAAAGGAAGAAGCAATCTTTTCTGATGTCAAATGAGATGTAAACCTCAGTGGAATGGAAGCATTGTGATGAGACTTGGGAAAGTGTGTGCCGTTTATTAGATCAAAACCAGATTTTTGTTGTCTTTTTTTGATATGGAGTGTTAGTCTTTTGTCTATTAGTACTAGGTCTGAGAGATGTCTCTTGTCAACAATAAACACAGGGAAGGATAAAATACGTTCAGTTGGATTCCAGAATACCCAACAGAAACTTGGAGATAGGTGTTTGTTTTTTTTTTAATTCCTCTCTCTCAGAGGGCACACTAAGCCTAATGTTACTGCACAGAATTCAATGCTGACAAATAGCCGTGGTTTAGAACAGCAAGAAGAAAAAGGGGGTTATTTCCAAGTTCAAGAAAAGCACTTGTGTTTGTTTTCAGTTATATTGGCTGAAATTTTGTTTGCTGGTTTTGTGGTTTAATTTGCAAATTTAAATAACCATCTTGAAACAAAGATTTCACTAGTGTTCTATTGTGGTTTTGCTAGTTACTGTTTCTGTTATCTTGACTGTGCTGCCTTAGATCTGTGGTGGGAAGTTTTGCCTTATTTTCCTTTCCCTTTTGGCTGTGTGGCAGAAACAAGTTATCCAATGTTGTCAGCTGTTGTTTGATTACACTTTCTTGGATTTTTTAAAAATTTGTTCCTTTTTGTATTTTCTTTTTTATTTCCTCAGTTGAGCTTTATATTAAAAACAGCCTGTCATTTGATTTCATTATTAAGTATGAGCATTAGGCATGGCTTATAGTTGCGTTATCTTAATGTAGCCCTTTCTATTCAGCAATATATTGTATGTATTCTTACCACACAGGAAGTCATTTTGCGAAATGTGGCATGAACACAAATCTGTCAGCCTTGTATTGGGGGGGGAGGCAGGGGGAGGAGATAGAAGAGTATTAAGAAGGTCATGAGATGTCAGTCTACTTAGCATGGTTTGGGCAGAGGAAAGTTGTATCATGCTGATCTGAGAACTCTTTGAACTTGTCATTGTTGTGGACAAAAGAGGAAAAAGTAATAAATTAGAGCTTTCAAAACACCTTTGGCTGCCTCCCAAGCAGGGTGACCAGCTCTGCTCTGGTGAGACCCACCCCCCCCCGCAGTACTGCCTTCAGCT
>NW_009614091.1:0-4075 GCF_000690535.1 Cariama cristata | reverse complement strand
AGGAGCAGATGTGAAGCTCGAAGGAGTTTATGCAGGTCACCACACCAGTGGCATGAGTGGTAGGAGAAGGCTGCCATGGGGGGCTGTTGCACAAGGCAGGCCTAGCCAACCTAGCCTTGCACTCCTCTCAGAGTAGGTCCTACACTCTCCTCTCCTTCCTCCCTTCCTTCCTCCCACTGCTCCTGACCTGGTGGATCTGCAGGGAACTGAAGCGATGAGAGCAGATGGGTTTGCTCCTGGGCTGGGGAGTTGAATTGGTTCATGGAGGGGTCTAATGAGTACCAATGAGGATGGGACCACCTAGTCAGGAGCACAGGGGCGATGTGAGGGAAGAGGACGCTTACTTTTGGCGGCTGTGGACTGTTGGACTGACTGAGCTGATGGTCTTTACTGGCAGGTAAAAATAACTAGGTGACTAGACACTGAAACGCATAAAGGGGACTCCTGTGATCTGCTTTGCTGTCTCTGCTTCTGGGAATAGTAAAGGCAAAAAAGGCTATTTTAAGAACATTTTAAACCACTGCAGCCTTTTATTCTGTGACTATCTGTCCCTTTTCAGTGAATGTTAAAAACATGGTCACAAAGTTGACTTTTTGCTGTCCCTGCTTCAAATGCAAATAAACAACCACTGCATAGTTGTTTTGTGATGTCTTTGAAAGGAAGCTATTTCTGCAGAGTGGATGCAAGCTGTCTGTTATCTGAGCAGCAGCCCAGTGCATGGCTGAACTGCTGATCAATTCCTGCGCAGAAAGGATGCCTGGAATACAGTTCAGAAATGTTCTAGATTTATCATTTCTTAATAGAGGGATCAGACTGATGCATTAGTTTTGCTTTTTGGCTACGTCTAGCAAACTAGCACCTCATGGAGGATTTGGAAAAGTAAAATAAGGAAATACACTGCTTTTTTTTGGTTTTCTCTTTTCCTTCTTAAGTGAACATTTGATTCCTATCAAAATGACATTTGTTGCCTTGAAATTGTATAACCCTCTGGTATTAAAGTGAGGCAGTCACTGAAGAACTACAGGTTTAAAGGATATTTGCTCTGAAAGCTTGCAGAAAGCAAAATTTCTCTGGCCTGTGTGAATAAAGTACTTGGCTTGGGCTCTACCTGTAGGATGAGTACCATGGGGATTGCTGCTCACTTCTTACATGCAGGTTGTACCTAGGGTTGGTGTAGTTCATTTGCCTGTGCTGATGGATGGGGGAACATTAAAATGATGCTGTACACAACTGGAAAACTCGGGCTGCAGAGACTGGTGGAGAGAGGTTGATGTCCTCTCCAAGGCAAAGTGAGATAGTCTGGCTCCTCAGGGTCAAGTTACGCCATGTAGCTTGGGCTGATGTAATGGCTCTCTCCTCTCCAAAGGAGGAGAATGCACCCCTTCACATTCCTCCTTTGCCTGTCGCTTCCCCTCCGTTCATCCTCACCGAGTTTTGACATTTATCTGACCCTAGGTGAAGCCGAGTTCTCTTAATGACCTGGCAGAAAACTCTCTCTGTGCCAGGTTAATTTTCCACCGTTAACAAGCTGATTTGGTTTACTGCTCTGCCAGACAAGTGCCAGGGTTGGTACAAGAGAGGAGACAGATGCAGGGCCACCCCTTTCTGATAATGATCGACTGTTAGGAGTGAGCTGATACAACTTCGTGCCAAGACTTTGCTCCTGTGGCACTTCAGCGAGTGTTGCTGCTTGATGACCCAGTCTCTTCACACCTTTCCTTCGCACTGGCTCCAGCACTTGTTTAGGTGATGTGTTGAAACACATCAGCATCTAAGGTGCCATGAAACCACGGTCTCCAGGTGTGATAAAAGGAGCTTTACCTGTTTTACTCTTGGTGAGATTCAGCTTTCGTGGGTGGGTACCGGCATCATGTGGCACACGTGTGTCGCTCTGCCCCCGGATCCTGCTCAGAGCTCCAGGCTGCATCTGTCCCTTTAGATGAAGTCATGCCTTCCGTGTCTGATTGCAGCATTTGCTGGGTAAAATTGGTCTAATAGATGGTACTTCTGCCATTTATATTGTCATTTGCATGTGTATTGACTGTTTCAGCTGAACTGTTTGATTTTTGTCTGTTCCAGCAAACTCCAGTAAGAAATTTGGACCCAACAGTAAGTCTCTAGTGGAATAAAATTAGGTATCTTTTTTTTTTTTGGCCACAACTGCAATTGTTCTGGATAGCTGGATATCAAAGACTCTTACTAATTCTTTTTTGTTTTTAAAGTCATTGAATAGCCTGTTCATTCTTGGCTGTTTCCTTCTATTCCTCCTCCTCTCAAGTGGTTGCACAACTTGACATTAAAATCAATAGTTCATCATTGATAATTGCTCTCAGGCTATGACATCAGAATTTTCTGGAAATACAAATTCATAGTGCTGATAGCAGACTATATGATTTCATTTTGGAAACTGGCCACTACAGTTGGGCTCCCTGATGTACAGGATGCAAGGGAGGAGATGATACAACATGAGTGTGCGTATATGCCTGACACATTCAGTCTGTGTTTTCTATTTTGTTTTCTAGGGACTGCTGTGTTACAAGAGCACACCTTTCATTCAGGTGTGTTCCGATAAAACCAGAGCATCTCCTTGCTATTAATTGTTTGAATATTTTGTTGTTCTGATCCAGCTTTCCTGTTTTCTGCCTTTGCATGATTTATTTTTGCCTGGCAGAGTGAATTAATTGCTTCTTAAAGATATCGCTGCAGGGATTAGCCTGCCACAGACATTCTACTTCTTGTCTTTCCGCAATTCCTGATGGTCTAATATGTGGGTTTCAGAGGCCTGGTGCAGACCTGCGTTGAGGCAGCGCTCAGCTCTGAAGCAGATGTGTTCAAAAGGATTATCAGGAACATTCTTCGTTTGCACGTGGGTGGAGTGGGCTCAGTGTTCAAGTGAGAAAGACCGCGGCAGGCGGCTCCAGAAGTTAGGAATTGCAATTAAGATGCTGGAACAGTCGACCACAGGATGCTGACAGAGCCAAGAATTTAACAAGGTTCAAAAAGGAGTTGGATGTTTGCTTAGGGGTTAGGAACAGAGGGAGTTGTCAGAATAAATGATTACCAAACGTTTTGGAGGGAGTCTCAAACCTTATGTTTTTGAGTTTGTGCTGGTTTCTAGGTATCAGGCTAGGTTACCTGGCTTCTGCTGATTCTAGGGCTCTTAATATTGCAGGTGAGGTGCAGGACTAGTCAGACCTAGTTAGTGATCCACTTTGGCAGTTCTGTCTTCAGAAAACTATGCCCAAGGCTTCGGGGGACTTGGAGCATCCCGTCTGTAGGTTTGGCTTGCAATGCGGTATCCTCTTGGTTTCAAACATTTTGGGGTTGGACTGCTTGTGGTAAGGGGAGATACTTGCACCCTCAGCAGTAGTTCTATTCCTACGTGAACTCCAAAGTGCCTTGGTGAGGAGTAATGTATGTTAGGGACTGCCTTTTAGACAGTGCGAGGCAGCGTCAGGGACCAAACCAGCGAGGCAAAATCATTCTCCTCTATGAAGTTGTATCCCTGAGCTCCGGTTGTATGCTTCCTCCAGACCCAAGCCTGTATCTTTTGGGAGAGACTATCTTGGGCTTTGTAACTGTGCCTGCTGGTTCAGCGTTGACTCGTACCTCTTCACAAAGGTTTTTATTTTTAAACACATTTGCCTCATGTGTGCGTCGTACACACCTCAAGCACTGCAGTGATCGTTGGGCAGTGGCATCGGCACAGCAGGTTTCATCTCCTGACATTCCAGCTGGCTCGCCAAGTTCAGTTTGAGCGTAAAGCTGGTTGAAGGCAGTCTTGTTTTCCCTACTCCCTTGTGTTATCCCTGCCTCTTATGCAGCCAGACAGGGAGCTGAGCCAACTGAAAACTTAACCCTACCCTCTCTAAAAATAACACTAGTTTTCCTAATCTCAGTCCCCTGAACTAGCTTTCCACCTAGCTGTAAGAGCCCCAGTGATAGTGTAAAGGGGAGGTCAATATCATGAGGCTAGTTGTATATGGGGGTGTAGGACAGCGGGTTTGACTTGAATTGGCTTACCCTGTATGCTGAGATACTGTATTTGTTAGAATCATAGAATTGTTTAGGTTGG
>NW_009614090.1:0-2481 GCF_000690535.1 Cariama cristata | reverse complement strand
GTGGAAGGTGTCCCTGCCCATGGCACGGGTATTGGAACTAGGTGATCTTTAAAGTCCCTTCCAACCAAACCATTCTATGAATCCATGACAGCCCTAGAAGTTGCAGGTCTGGGCTGTGATGGATCAAATCAAAGCTAAGAGCTCAGCCCTGTGCTGTCAGTGCTGAGTCTAGAAACCTGAAGGAGACAACCTGATACAACCTGGTTGTACAGGAGCCAAAGCCAGGTCTGCAGGAAGGAGGAGAGGCAGGGAGGCCCAAGAAGCTGTTTGATTTTCAAAACCATTGCGATGCTATCTCAGTAGCTCCCTCTGGTGTGTTGATGGAGCAGCCAGAGTCCCCACTGTGCCCAAGCGGTACTTGTGGACTGTGAACTCCTGTGTAGGAACAGGAGCTGAGGAATCTTCTCCCGGATGAGTGTAAGGCCTGCAAAAATCAGTTTAGGGGGTGGAAGTTAAGAGTACTGAATATCCTTCTCTGTCTAAAATCAGAGCTAGAAATACAGAACATGGAGGAGCTTCACAACTGGTAACAGGAAGAAAAATTTCCACTAAGGAGATCTTAGGGGAAAAAGGCTGGAGCACGGCTGCTAAGATCTAGTGGCAGGGTCTAGACTAGAGGGCAAGAGGGAACGAGAACCGAGAAACAGATATCAGAAGGTAATGGTACAAGAGGCATATATGGAGAGCCATGATGCTCAAGGGAAAGAAGCTCGCTGGAACAAAAAAGCACACAAGGGGGAAGGGAAGGGAAGGGGAGGGCAGGGAAGGGAAGGGAAGGGAAGGGAAGCTGCTGGCATGCAGACTAACAATCATACCAGCTGATCGACCCGCAGAAAAAGTGTGCACAGGGCTGTGCAAAGTCCCTCAGTTCCATGTCTGAAGGAGATTGTACTTACTACAGGAATACTTCCTGGGCTGAAGACTGTCAAGACGTGCTGCCAGAGTAGAGACTGTAGAGCAGAACAAATAGAGATTCTCTAGAAAAGAGAACATAGAGGAGGACATGCTGTCTTCTAACAGATAAAAGGCTGCTGCAAAGAACCTGATAAAAAGGAAGGTAGTAAAATGTTCTCCAGGCCCAAGGTGGGCATGGAGTGAGGGTAAAAACATACCATAGGAAAAATTCAAGCTGAAACTCAGCAAAGTGGTGTATTCAGATAGACTGGATATTCCTAGGGAAAGCATCCACAGAGGACGTCTCCTAGATGCTCAACATCAAAGGAGATTCCAGCCACTTCTTAGAGGCAGAGATCAAAATTATTCCGGTGGTTCTGTCTTCTCTGCAGTTCTGCTAACTCCTGCTGATGCCATAGTCCCATCCCTAGATATCAAAGACAAAGATTAGGTGGCTTTATTGCCACACTCCCCTCCTTTGCCTATGTAAAGAATGTGTCTACCAAAATGAAAGATTTTCCTCTTCTCACCATACACAATCTATAAGTAAGTCAGTGTCAAAGTATGTGGCAAGACCATGTCTTTCCTCTTTAGAGGCCATTCTGATTACAGATTGTGATGGTCTTGTCATCAGAACCTCTTCTAACTTTAGCTATCCATTTTGAGATTTGAGCATATCTCTGTAAGAGTACACGATAGAGTAAAAAATATGATTCTTTTTATTGATATTTCTTTATAATCAATATCTACTCAACAGGAAAAACCCTCTTTTCATAAATTTGAGGCAGGCAGCTCCATGCACCAGGTGTTATCTGGTAATGCCTTAACTGAAATCTGAAGTCTGTCATTTAGTCTCCATGTGACATAAGGTAAACAATTTTGCACCAATATTTCCATCTGTAAAGTGGAAAATATTCATATGTACTCATAGTAAAGATACTTAATATTTTTAGTAAGTAAATTAACGTAATATTTGTGTGTTAAAATTTAACACACTCCTGCTGCCTAGTCCTCCTCTTGCCTCTGTCTGGTGGAAGCAGCAGTGTCTCTGTTACTCACACTTCACACTTTTATTTCAAACCAAAACAGTGTGGCTCAAGGCTTTCTACAGAACAAATGTGCTTCCGTTTATTTCTGGGTTGTTGGGTGTTTTTCTCATACAAATGTGTACAAGACTTAAAAAACTCAGGGCTGAAATAATTAATGTATCTGTAGAATGGGAAAATAAGGCAGGAGGAATTTTATCACAAACAAGATTTGGGCTTATCTACAGGACCAATGAGGCAGGCGATGATGCAGTCTTGCGTGGCAGGAGCAACCAAGATGATTCACATAAAAATGCAGCAACGGTGAAACCCTGAGGAAAGACCAGTGCTGGCCAGCCCAGGGAAGGCTGTGGGAGGAAGGCCCTGAGGAAGAGGCCATTCCCTGCCAGCAGCCACCACACACTTCTCCTGTACAGGTGCTGGACGGGAGATGAACCTGGGGGCTTTTGGTATGTGCAACGACCCATGTTTCCACTAAAAGAAAAAAAAAAAGGCCACAGATATTTAATTCTTAGACACAGAAGAGAAAAAGGGAAAATAA
>NW_009614089.1:265-1534 GCF_000690535.1 Cariama cristata | reverse complement strand
TGGTATCAATGAGGAGAAGAAAAAAAGCAAGCCTAAATCATGCATATTTTGGAAGGAAGATGGAGACATATTGTTAACACAAGCCCCTAGTACACACACTTGAAATCAATGAATGCCCGGAGAAATGCAGCGCTTGCTGCTCTTTAAACGGCTTTACAGGCTGCCTCAAGGAGCAGTTGCAAAAACGGGTAAGAGATCAGCAATGTCTAGAAAGACTTTAAAAACGCAGAGAGATAGCCAGGTACTTACATCCATTTTATCCCATAGCAAAGCCCCGTCTGCAGAATCAAAGACAGAAAACCAGCTAAGAAAAATCGTGGACTCGGCTTCATTTTCTCCACCGTCCCCCACCACTTGCCGAAGGAAATCAGCTTCTCCAAAGCAAAATAAAAAAAAAAAAAAAGGAATTTTCCTAATTTTCTGCACAACGTATTTCCCTTCAGTTTGGGTGTTGCTCGTCCTTGGAGATGAACAACCTGAAAGGAGAGAGAGAAAGACCATGAGCTACGGTTAACTCTGAAGTTTAGCGAGTCGTCGCGAGAGAGAGATCTATTATCCAAATTGCAAAGGAGTGGTTTATGAATCACGAAAAAGTTTGGATTATCCCCTCTCAGTCCCCTCCCTCACCAAGCCTTGATACAACCTTTCGAGTCAACAGACAGACAACCCGTATGGCTTGAATTACACCCTGAGTTATGGTCTGATTGTGTGTTTCCATTTAACCCTGCACATGGCAAGACTTCATTCACTGCTTCACTTTTTTTTTTTTCCCCCCGCTGTCCAAAAGGTTTGTGGAACTGCTCGGGAAGAAGGAAAAAAAAAAAAAAGATAAATCTTTAGACAAGCCCAAATCTTCAGCTATTCATCTCTCCCTTCCTTCTTTCCAGATTTCTTTTTTTTTTTCTGTAGAGAAGACAAATTATAAAAACTGCGTTTCCCGACTTAACGCAGGTGCCCGTGCCCTGCAGATGTTTCGGTCCTTCTCACCTCATTAACTCTGCCTCTCACTTCTTCCAAGTCCTCGGGCACCTGGAGCTCACGGAAAGGGCTGCAACTTCGTAAACATAAAATCACATTTCTGTCTCTGGGGAGCAGCCAGGAGGAGACAAAAGCTCTCAAGGATCCCCCTCTCTCCCCCTCTTTTTTTTTTTTTTTTCTGCTGTTGTTTTTTTCCTTCTTCAGTTCAAACAAATAAACAAACCAGGTGCAGGACTTAAATTCTTAGAGGGGTCCTCTCTGTCTCCAGGGCACGGCTTGCTTATTTTAGCA
>NW_009614089.1:0-248 GCF_000690535.1 Cariama cristata | reverse complement strand
TTTGCCTTGAGGTATTCACTTCAGACCCCGCGCCGGGCTGCTCTTTGTGGTCTTTGCGGTGGTTTCCCACCCCACGAGAAAGCCAATAATAAAATAAACAGAAAAACCTGCCCACCACGTTGTACCGCTGTGAAGGGCTCCGTGTTTCTGGAGTCTCACAGCCCACAGCATGGCACGCCAGCATCCCCAAGCTGGGACCGTGCATCCCCCCCCATGTCACCCCCTCAAAGGGGTTTGGGATGGGACCA
>NW_009614088.1:2280-3652 GCF_000690535.1 Cariama cristata | reverse complement strand
CCCCTGCTGCCTTTTGCCCCAATTGCAGGCAGCATCTCTGCCCGCACCCTGCCGGCGCTGGACGGGTGCACCGGGCACCCCTGCGCAGAGCCCAGGACACGATTTGGGAACCTGGCTGTGGATGTCCAGGACTGCCGCTGCCCTCCGAGCCACCTACCTCAGCCCCAGCCCAGGCAGCAGTTGCCAAGTTTCACTTTTGCTCCCTGTTGCAGAATGTCCTGATTTCCAGGAAGGCAGAAGCCCTCCCCACCCGAAGAGTGGAGTCTCTATAAAGAGAGGGGCTGGGCTGGGCTGGCACCGGCCGGGGAGCTGCTGAGCACCAGCGAGAGACGGTAGGACCTTGCTGATGGGCTCTGGGGCTGGGAACCAGGGATCAGCACAGAGCAGGGATCTTGTTGGTGTCTTGCCTCATGTGCCGTGTGTTTTCCCATCACCGGAGAGATGCCAGGGAAGGACAAAAGGGGTAGGACCTTGCTGATGAGCTCTGGGGCTGAGAACCAGGGATCAGCACAGAGCAGGGATCTTGTTGGTGTCTTGCCTCATGTGCCGTGTGTTTTCCCATCACCGGAGAGATGCCAGGGAAGGACAAAAGGGGTTTTAGGGCAGCAGGTGCATGGGCTCTGCTCCGCGCGTGGGATGGAGGACGCAGCCTTTGCTCGCCGGTCGGAGGAAGCCCTTGGGAGCGGCGTCTGCTGGAAGGCTCGGACTGGGAGGGCAGGAAGGAGGCAGGGGCTCCGAGTGGGAGCGGGTGGGAAGGAGGAGGGATCCGGGGGGATTCAGGGGCAGTGATGTCTGCGGAGGTGCAGAGCCTGGCTTCAAGAGCTGGCAGCAGGGCTGGCTGGGGAGGGACCCGCTCTCTGCAGAGCCCCTTCCCTGCTGCGAGATGTGCCTGGGCTGGGAAATGCTCCCCTCAGCCAGGCCTGATCCTGCCCGCCCTGGGCACCACCCAGCCCCACGGTGGGCCAGGATGGGTGCGCTCGCCCGAAGCCCAGCCATGCCGGGAGCTGTGCACGCACCGGCACCCCGATGCAATTTGCTTCCCTGATCTGGAGAGGAGGGACCGGGCTGGGACCTGGCAGAGCGGGACGGCAGGGCCAAAGGGGAGGTGGGCAGGCAGCCCTGCGGGCGCTCCTGTGGTCTCCGAAGCTGCAACGGGTAATTTGGGGTCCGACATTGATAATAACCTTTTCCGTGGCGTGCTCTCTGTTAACGGGGGTGCAGAAGCAGCGGGTGCTGGGGTGCAGTCCTCGGGCCGGCGGCGCGGGCAGCTTGGGCGGTGGTGGCTGCCTCGTTAGGGAGCGTGGCAGCACTGGGGTAACGAGCGGCACTCATGGGATGCCCTGCTCTGTCCCCAAGCCTAGGGGGAGAGTTT
>NW_009614088.1:0-2243 GCF_000690535.1 Cariama cristata | reverse complement strand
TTCCTCCCCATGCAGTGATGGTGGGATTCACCTCTCCCAGCCTCTCCTACAGACCAAACTTCACCGCCCCCAGAGCTCTGGTCCCTGACGCAGCCCCTCAAAGGCACAAGCGCTTCCAGAGCCCGGTTCCCCCGGGGCAGGGCTGGGGAAAACTCTCGAGGGGCCTGTTCCCGTGAAATGGGGTGCAGGCAGTCCCATGGCAGGTCCTGCTGCCAGCCTCACTGCTTCCCTTGTTCACTTCCAAGGAAGAAATCGATCCCAAGTTATTCCATAAATGTGCTTCGTGGTCTTCCGCGTGCACTAACAGAATTGCACGTGGCTTTTTCCTTATTCTTGAAGAAATACGAAGCCGTGCTGGGACTTCAAAGTGTGCCTGGGTGCTAGTTCAGGGTCCGGCTGTGCAGTGTGGTTTCGGGCATCCGAGACTGAAATAACATCGCTGAGGGGCCAACGGGTGAGAAGCTGGGGGGGACAGAGCCGGGACAGGTGGCCTGAGCGGACCGCGCCGCATGGCCTCGTGCTCAGCAATCGAAGCTGGAGGGAAGGAGGAGGAAGGGGAGATGTTTGGGAGTTTTAGCTTAACGGTTCGACTCGATGATCTTAAAGGTCTTTTCCAACCTGAACGACTCTACGGCTCTGTGGTGTTGGTGGCTGCAGCGTTTCCCTTCCCAAGCAGCCATCACGCACGCTGAGGCTCTGCTTCCCAGGGAGCAGCTGGATCTCTGCCCGCCGACCAGAATAAACACCCGAATTTGCTTTGTGAGCACGCACAGCTTTTCCTCCGCTTCCCAAACTCTCCTTATCTCGACCCAGGAGTTTTTCCTGCTTTTGCTTTTCTGCTTCTTTCCCCCGTCCCAGTGTCGGGATTGCATGAGCTGCTGGCGGGTGCTTAGGTGCTGGTGGGGGCCAACCCCCGCGGTGGTTTTCCCCCTCTCGTCGGGGGCTTGAGCTTCACCCGCAGCAGCAGATGCATGATCTGGGCAGTGGTGGGACGGGGCACGTGCTGCTGCATCGTCAGTGCTGTTCCCCCAGGCTCTGCCACCTCCAGGCTTTGTCTTGAGTCTGGCTGAGCCTGACCTGATGCCAACTGGACAGCCTGTGTATCTGGAGCTGGGACTTTTCCGCACGTCTCACAGACCAGCCTGCTCTCCATCCTTCCACATCTTCTCCCCTCGAGAAAGCAGGCGTGATCCCTGCACCCTCCCTTGCCAGTGGGTGCTCGGTGGTGGCAGGAGGACCAGTATTGGAGAGGTCAGCAGGTAGCTGGGTACTGGGGGAGGATCCCTATGCTGGGGGATCCTTTTTGAATTACAGCCAGATTGAGCTTTGACTTCATGGCCAAGCTTGGTCTTCCTCCCCGTGATGTTGTTATGGTGTCCTGTCCGGAGGCACCTTCCGCTGTGTGCAGAAGGCTCTTAAAGCAGGAGATACGTGCTTTGCAAACTGTCCCTGGGCTAACGTACACAAAGGGTATGTGGGTTTAGGTCCCAGGTGAAACCTGAGTCTGATCACCACCCCAAAAAGGCCCTGATGAGCCTTTGCTGGCTGGGCAATCATCACTGGTGGAGAAGGGATGGCCTCCACCGCTCCCTGGAATGGATCCTCTGCGTTGATGGGTTGCCATCTCCTGACTGTCTGGTCTTCTCCTTTAGGATTTTGGACCTTTCCTTCCCGGTGTTGTTCCTCCCGAATTCTTGAGGTGGTCTCCATCTTCTTAACCCCAGCCTTGTCCGCCAGGCCTGCCATGTGATGGTGTGCTGTCTCAGCTGAGCTGGGGACCTTGGCTGCCTGTGTCTCCTGGAAAGTCAAGTGTCTGACCAAAAGGAGCATCTGCTGTGAGGTGAGATGAATCAGACCCCACATCCATTGAGCATATTGCCTAAATCTTCACTGACATGAAGGAAAAGCTGACACCAAAGGCTCTGAAAGGGTCCAAGAGCCCAGTCACAAGCACCTCAGGTCAACACCTGTGTTGGTAAGAGCCTTGTGTCGTTGGCGGGATGAAAGCTGAATGCATGGGAAGGTTTTGTGCACCAAATAAATCTCTTCAGTATCCAACTGAATTGAGACAGAGACAGTTATCAGGTTTGTATGACAGTTGTCGTGGTTTAACCCCAGACAGCAGCTAGGTACCACGCAGCTGCTCGCTCGCTGCCCCCTGCCCCTGGTGGGATGGGGAGGAGAACTGGAAAAAGGTAAAACTCGTGGATTGAAATAAGAACAGTTTAATAATAGAAATAAAA
>NW_009614087.1:0-9613 GCF_000690535.1 Cariama cristata | reverse complement strand
AATGGCCCATTTTCCAGCTTGTGAGATGATTAGCACTGAAAAAGGATTTGCTGCACCAAAACATGCCTGGAGGTTGTGCAAGCACCAGCTGCCATCTAGTGGAAAGCGGGGCTCGGTTTGTCACCAGCAGACACTGCCTCATTTACCTCCGCAGCAGGAGGCGAGGGAAGTGTATTCTCCTAAATGTGTTAACTTAGCAGTGTTATACACTAGAAACAAATTAATATATAATTCTTCTGTGTCTTAAGGTCATTACTGCCGAGGCATAAATTAATAGAGCTATTCCAGTTAATTCATTTTGGCGTTTGCTTCTGCATGTCTGAGCACATATGTGATTGGGGCCTTCGTTTCGTTTCTGCTGGTGGAAATGATGAAGTCCTGAAAGAAGCTTTGCCATATTAATGTCATTTTTAACCTAAAAGTCAGGGAGACGTGGGCTTTGCTGCTTTTTCCAATTCTCATTCCTGCGAGGCAGGCTGCAAGCGTGGAGTTACTTTCCAAACAAAACCAAGATAAAACTGAAGGACACAGTATTTTTCCTCACAGATGTGTGTGTCCTATGTATAAGCAGGGCATTAGAGCACTCTTCTGAGAATAGCAAAGAAGGCTGTAACACACATTATCCGATCACGGATGCATTAAGCTGTCCTACAGAAATATAGATGTTTTCCTCTCAGATCAGAGAAAGAGCAGACATAATCAGTGGAGAATGAGACAGCAGCTTTAGCATCCTTTTCCACTTCTTTCGTTTCCCTATCTTTCTTTTTGGGGACACATCGTGCAGGGTACCATGCACCCCAGGCACCCTGCTTGGCTGTGGCTGCATCCTCTGCTCTCAGAAGGAGAGGGGGGAGCTCGGCTCCTTGTAGGACTGGGCCGTCACCCAGGGACCCCTCTTCTTCCTACCTCATGGCCAGGAATATTTCAGACAAACATGTCTTCTTGTTTTGTTTTTTTTTTTTTTCATGAAAATATGCTAGGGGAAGGGTAGAATTTCTGACCAGACTCATAGGAAGACAAAATGGGTCTGACACTGGCTTTACCCAGCATGTGGGTCAGCAGTAGCTCCATAGCCAGAGCACTTTCACATGAATAGGGCACACAGCATCAAGCTCCCATCTTTTTCAGACAGAGAAGAAACTGGACCCCATCTTCCAGAAGCCACAAGAACAGAAAGGTCTTTTTTTTAAATTTAAAAAAAGAAACTAGCGGACAAAAAAACCTTGTAGCTGTTCCAATTGAATTATTTCCCACATTCTTGCACAAATTTTTGCAGAGGAAAAAAATTTCTGTGTAGTAAAAATGTCATTGAAGTGTCTGCTTGAAAGATTCTTTCACTAACCAAAATGTTTCCTGGGCCAAGAGAAGGGGCAAAAAAATGTATAGAAAAGTTTCAGGCTGTTTTTCTTCATGGCTTCTTGAATCAAAAGGGCTTTCAATAATGCATTTCTGTATTTTCTTTCCTGTGCTTTGGTGAGGGAGAGATTGCAATACCAAAGGTCTGTGCAAGAGGTGTTTTGCAGCATCATACTTGCGCAAAACCAACATGAACTTTACTGCTATTTGTACTGCCAGCTTCATATAAATTTGAATTATTTGGGCAGAGATAAACCATACAGGCAGAAGGCAACAAAATTAAAGTGTCCCAGGTGCAGCAGAGACTGCTGCAGAGGACAAGGGTAGGGGATCATACCTTTCCTCCTCCTGTCCACCTGATAATGGTGCAAACCAGACTAGGTCCCGTGGACCGAGGCCAGGATCTGAAAGCAATGCTCAGGCCTGCCACTGCCGTCTCTTCCACCACCGCTCTCCCCTGCCCTGCGGAGACCACCCGCTCCTCTCCCTTTCACATGCACCCAAATTACCCAAAAAGTCTTCTTCCACACCAGCACACCCTCTCGATGAGGACACACAGCTGCCGCTGTTGGGGCTCGCCAAGAGCCTCAGCTGGTACAGAGCAGGGCATTGCCACCCCAATTCATGGATTTATGCTGGTTTACATCCCCTGGGCATCTGCCCCAGTGCTTCGGGAGGTGTTTTGGGGTGAATCCTCAAATTCAGTCAGTTCTTTCAAGGTAATTTCTGAAAGAAGCAACAAGAAAACTGGATTCATAATACCCTTATGAGGAAGACCTGTGCTGTTTTCTGCAGCATTGCAGTTAGGTGCCAAATTTTGCACAGTGAAGCTAGAATGGGTCTGCTGAAATCAAGGAAGAAAAGTACCATTTGCTACAATTACATACCTATGCTTATGTATATGTGTGCTTCTGTGTGTGTATCTATCTATACATATATAGGTGCATACATACGTATGAGTGTGTATATGTGTGTGCTTTATTTTTCTTTTTCTTGAGTTTGTGGGGGACTTCTGTGTTTTGGTTTCTTTTTTTTGTCTCATGCACTTAACAGTAGTACATTCCCGGAGCTACCTGAGATCAAACTGCTGCTTGTCAAGGATAAGCAAAATACAAGTCAGCCTCGCAGCACTGTTTGTGCATCTGGGTCCCAACTCATCCCACAAAAGGAAACCCCTCTGGTGTGGGTTTGGCTCGGGACAGGCAAGCGCCAGCACTGCTGGGTTTTGCAAATCCTGAGGAGTCAGCTCCAGCCACATAATAAAAGCCAGTGAAATCAAAGCTTAGAGTTTCATTCTTCGGCTGAGATCCCTTAATCTTGCGCTCTCCATGGGGCAGCTACTATTTGGGATGAACACTAGAATCTGGAGGATGGAAGAAGTGAAATGAATATGTTAAAATAAAGGACTCCGAGACAGAAAGAGAGAGAGGGAGACAATAAAGGACAGTGCTACATATCATTCTGGCACACTGTCATTTAAAGGGCCAAATGTCTTCATTTCCTCTTTCTCATGTGAGAAGAAGACAGGAACCCAATCCTGCATCACTCCTCTCTTTAATAAAAAATATGTTTTATCCCAGTGGAACAATGTGTTTCTTCCTGTCAATAAGTGTCAGCAGCTAATCTGAACCTTTCAATAAAACAATGCCATTAAATAATTTAGCCTGGGAAGAAACACTGATGGCTGTGAAATAATTTATGGATTTCAGATGTGTCAAACTTTAAAGCACTGAAGGGAAGAAATGTGAGAAATGGGCCAGTGTGATTCCCCAGCAGAAAGAAAAGGAGTTTGTGAGATTCCTCCACTAAAAAGAAAAATCAGTGAGGATGAATAGCCATCTTGAACACAGATCAAGTATGAACTTGTACTATATATCACATGAAAACGCACCCTTTATAAAAGTAACATGTACAAAGACACAAGATATACTTTCTATAGAAACGTCTAAGATGGCTAAACAAAGCATTACAAACATTAACTCCAGGCAAATAGGTGGAGTCTGTTACTTGCCTGATGCCTGCCTACAGTTTTCAGTCTTTTTACTAGGCACCAAATAAACACATCAAATGGAAAACAGAGAGACTTCACCCGAAAAGTGAGTTTCAATAGCGAGTTAAAGGTGACATTGCAAGAGAAAGTGACAGATGATAAAAAAAACAGCTATCAAGTAAGTTTTAAAAAAAAGAGAAAAGTGGAGGAATCCACCTAAATAGAGCTGGGTATTGTATAGCCTGTTAACCTTATTAAGTAAACATGCTATTTAAAGCCCCTCAGAAATATGGGAATTGAAGGAAAACACCAGACTGAATGTATGTGAGCACATGGATCTGATACTCTAGGGCATTTCCTTTCTCTTCTCTCTCTCTTTTTTTTTTTTTCTCTTTTGCTATTTATGTTATTTTATTTTCATTTTCATTTGGCAACTTCTGCATTCAAAGCCCAGAGCTTGGAATTTCATACCTATTTAACACCTGGTTAAGCAACACTTAACCATTGGCACCAGCTGACTGCATCCCCATTAAGCGGAATTACTCTCATCATAGACATTGGAAATGGAAAAGACCTACCCGGTCATGTAGGCCGTTATACCACAACCAATACAGGATTGTTCCATTTAGTAGGAAAAGAAGAAGGATGGGCTTGTCAGGGGATGATGACTCAGAAGAGCTTGGTTCTCTTCCCAGCTCGATGTTAGACTTCCCAAGCGACCTCCAGAAAGCCACTTAACCTTGTTGCGCCTCAGTTCCCCATCTCAGCAACGGCTTCCTTTCTTCCAACTCTTGTCCATTTACCTTGTAAGTTTTTCAAGGCAACATTTATTTGTACTTGGGTGTGTTTGCAGCTGGTATTAGAAAAGCTCCCTGATTTCAGATGGAGATGCAAAATACAGCTGGAGAATCTGTAATAGCCTGTGCTCCCTTTAAGGCTTTACATCTGAGTAATAATATGGGTTTTATTCCTTTTCTGAACAAAGGGAGTAACAAGAAAGCAAGCAGATGGAGACAGATCGAAGATGACCTTTAATTTGAATTATGATCTATTTCTTTCTTAAAACTGATTTAACAATAGAAATCATGTACTTTAAATCCTAACTTATTTCTCTACACAAGAGTCCTTTTTTCTTAAGGTCTCCCTGCTTTTACGCTGAAGCTGCCTTTTTTAGGCCAGCACAAGGTACAATCTAGGATTGGAAAATGCATCTGTCACAGAGGAATATAAACTGTCAGCTGAAGAAATCTCCGCAGAAGTCAGGCAGTCAGAAGACTTACTACAGTCCCTGAGTTTATGTTAAATAATTCATATGCTAACACTTTCCACTGGTAACAGTCACAGGGAAATCCCAAGCTGAATTTAACAAACAAAACAAAACTTTCCACTCATCTCTTCTTCCTCCAAATGGCCTGTAGCCAGACCCGCTCACCTGCAATTGCTGGCAAAGCCGGGTGTGCTGGGAATGATCTGCAACCTGACCAGCATCACCTTCTGCCAGTGCCATGGAGGGTGTGCAAGTGCGATGCCTCCGCATCACTCTGTCTCAGGGCAATGGAAAGCTAATGGAAATATTTGGCCAATGGAAATATTTGCTCCACTGAAATCACCTGCTGTTTCCCATGGATGTGCAAAGTCACATCACTTCTGCCCTGGCCCCTGTGGTAGGTGGCTGCGGGGTCATTAGTTGGGTTGTCGTTAGCTGAAATCCAGTAGTGTCTACGTCTGAAGTTTGTCTTTAAATCCCTGTAGTGGGCTGTGCTACCAGGTGATATCACATCAGAGAGGCTCCAGGGTCCTTGTTCTTGATGTGCGAGTGAGCTTAGACTTCTGAGAAAGCCAGCAAAGGCACTGCTGGCTTTGTCTTTTGCAAGGAGGAGATTTTTATACTAATTTTACACAGAGGCACACAGTAGCTCTAGGAACCGACACTCTTTTGGGGTTGTTTCCTACATGATAGGATTGTTCTGCATGCTGCCTGGCCGTTGCATGTCTAGACTAGTCTGTAGGTGGAATGAAAGATGTTATTTTAAGAATAAACTGCACTCTTTTGGTGATTTTTTCCTCTTCTGTACAGCTAATCAACCAAGTCTGACCCATCAGTTATTGTTTGATAGAGGGGAAGAGGCTAATGGTAGAGGAAGAGGCAACTTTTTAAAATGTTAATTAAATTTAAAAGGATATTGTTGTTAACACTGCAAGGGCATAAAGGATTAGTACTCTACATCTTGGAAATGTTAAAATACAGATGAAAATTTATGAGAATATATATGTGTATATAAATAATGATAAATCTAATAGCTGCTCATTAACTTCTGTGGCTTTACATCAAGCTCAGAAAGAGATCATAAACTAATATGGTATCTCCTAGTAAAGGATAACATTAACATACCAAATTCTTTGCCTGCCAACTTAATATGTTACGCTGAGGAAACTAGAAACAAAATGGTGCCCTTCAAAATGCAGTGTCCTTTATTGACCTTTTTCTTTACTCTTCCTCTTCTTTTGACTAAGCTAGAGTCTTACAGCCTTTTTCCCCATCCGGTATAAAATGATATCAGACCCACTGCATGCAATGATATATGCTTCTGCCTTCAGTCAAGAGAAAGTACATCACTATTTTATTGGACACAGGTCTCAAGAGCTCACGAACTCAACAAACACCCCTATAAATTACTGAAAAGCCACACCAGAGTGTAACAACAATAAACTAGAAATGGCCTAAGTGGCTTTGCTCAGCCAGACCTTCAAATACCACTCTGTAGGAGATTCCCGTGCTGCTTCCTTACTCATTGCAGCTATTACTACCCTCTATACAACCAGATGTATTAGGTTGTATATAAACAAACCGCTCATGCCTTCCCTGTCAAGAAACAGCTTAAAAACTGTCACTTAAAAAATAATAGTGTCTAACACACAAACTTTCTGTAATGTAACTTTTCTTTAATTGTAACTGTTTCTGAGGATGTACGCTGAGGAAATATTCTGAATGATTTGCTTTGTAAACTGACAACCCTTACAGGAGTTAGGTGATGTGGTGGTGGAGATGAGGTTCAGAGCTCACGAGGTAAAAGTTTACCTTGCTAATAACTTCACTCCAAAAGTGAATGTGCAGTTCATTACTAGTGTCCATCCCCTTCTGGATTTCTTTGGCAAGATTGTCAGCATAGACGTTAATTTAATGCTGATTCTGCTGTTCAAAGCATTTCTAATGTGAGCACATGTCCAATATCCAGTAGAAATTCAACTGAGTGCATTAACTCATGTCACATCTTCTACCAAGCAGCCATTATCTGGTGTTGATTTCCAGTCACTCCAGACCGTAGGCAGATTTAAACCAACTATCTCAACTGGAAAACTATTCATTGAGGAGTATGCTAGTGACTAGATTGCCAAAACGGCACTTTTGGGGGTTTCCAGTGTGCTCACTTCACCCAGTAAACTGAAAGTTAGAGCCTTTTACACCTCCTCCCTAACATGGTTTTGAACAGCAAAAAATTATCACTGAAATACCTGGAAACCATCCCTTTTAAATGACTTCTTGCACCTGACTTCTTCTGGAAGCTCTGATATCTGTTGCTTAGTAATATTCAGTCTCTAAAGTTAATTGTTGCTGATGTCTGATCTGCAGAGTCTCTGGGAAGGAATTTGCAGCTTGTTTGGTTTGGACTTCTACATCTTCCTGTATTAGATTATTCCAGTCTTTCCACTGAGAAGTTATTTTGATATTTATCTTCTTTCTCTTAATTTCAACCCATTATCTTAGTTATTTCCCCCTTGGGTAATTTTGTTCCTCCCTGGGTGTTTGGACTGTGCAGACGTTTGCAACAGGCTCTCTCTCCCCCCTCAGATGTTGCTCAGCCCTGCTGTGCATATTGACGGTTGTTCTTGTAAAACTTTCCTTGTAAATCAACCCCTCCAGCTCTCTAATCATTTTTGTTGCACTTCTCTGAACTCCCTCCAGTTTGTCTTCATCTCGCTGGTAATAACTTTGCCTATGTGTCATTTGGCATTTTCTCCTTATCACATTCCAGCAGAGCATCAAACCTTTTGCCCTGTTGCTGCGTGCTGTTGTCAGGTAGACTGGACTTGAGTGATTGACGTAATCCCTTAATTTGCCAGAGGGGCAGTTTTAGATTTTTGTAAACCAGTAAATTGGTGATTTGAGCCAAATATGATGCTGGGGAAGGGGGTTATTCACTCATCTTGTCTAAACAAAACTGGAGATGATTTTGTGGGTTTAAATCCAGGGAGCTCCTGGGTATTTTTCCTTGCCTTTTCTGATGTTGGAATAAAACATCAGTGCTAATTTGATGGCTTTCCAAGCAGAATTCAAAATTCAGAGGAACAAATCCTCCTTGTTGCCGGGCATGGGCAGCTTAATTTTTGTCGGTGGTGGCAGAAGGAGGGAGAGCCCAGGGTTTCAGGCAAGAAGAGACAACCCCTGCACAATCCCAGCTCTCCAGTCCTGCTCCCAGCCATTCCCTTGAGGCACAGCCCAAGATGGGAATGGTCCTTCCCTGCAGACATGCCCTTGCTCATTCTCTGCCTTAGACTAACAGGTCTCCATTGGCTTCCACCTCCTGCTCTCATCCAAGTTTTACATTCTGCCATGTTTATACTACGACTTTTTTCTAAGGCTGTCTTGTTTTATTCATAGAAAACAATCTCACTCTGGAGCAGATCCTGTCCCAGAGGTCAGAGAGCCAGAGGGGTTTACCGCCTACCCTGCAAACCTCCTGTTGTATCATCGAGCACGTTTTAATGTGCAGCAGAGCTGACTCAGTTTCACTGTCATTTCTGAGCAACATGCCTGTCTGAAGATGTCCTATAGCTTGAATATCCCTTCCATGTTGAGAGCTTGCAGGCTCCCTAAGGTTTTAAAAAGACTGAATTCTCTGAGCAAAAGGTCCCTATGACAAAAGATTGCCTACCTTTCCCATGATTACATTCCCAAAGGTGAATGCCAATGTGTCAACAGAAGGAAATATTTCTCCTGCTTTCTTCAATAATTTATTGGTGTTCACAGCTTTCCCCTTCATGATGACTGCTCCTGCAGCTCTAAGAATATCAGCTCCGCTGAGAGATTGAAATTTACTTGTCACAGGTCTCCCAGGCAGTTATGAGCGGCATGGTGCAGGCAGGATCCTGATTAACAAAATTAGAGAGAGGACGGAGAGCAAGCATGCAGTAACCCCACCTCAGAAAACTTTAAAGGCCAACATAAATTCCGGTGTGCCATTTTGCAGATAGACATTTCTATCTGAAAAAAAAAGAATAAGCTGAATCCATTCTTAGATCCAACTGCCTCCCAGCGCCGAGATGTGGGAGGTACGGACTCATCATCTCCATGAAGCCCTGTGTCGGACGAATTTCTCATTTCAGCGAGAGCAGTGTCTGCCTCAACCTATTTATCCCCTGGCTTTTGAAAGAAGAAATGCCCCAATAGGGCTGAGTTTGTCAGAGTTAGTGACTCCCAATGGGTCACACTCAATTTAGTGACCCAGATCCCAAATTAGCAATCATGGAGGAGAGAGGGAGCCATATATTGAAATGCATAATTCATTACTGGAAGATGCTTGGATGCAATCTCGGAAATGGTCTTCTAAGTGCCTGCTTAGAGTAAATAACCAGGATTAACTCAAATTACCTTTTTCCTTTTTTCAATATGCCATCACAACATAGACCTTGAGCTCAGAAGCCTCATACTTATTCCAGCACTGTACCTGGGCTAACATGTCCTGCCTTTCTCAATAATAGCCCATTGCCATTAGCTAATTAGCTCACAGCTGGCCAGACAGAAGAAAGAGCAGAAAAGCCCAGGTCAGCCTGTGCCCATCTGCATTGACCAGCCCAAAGCTGCAATCCAGCCACTGCAGCAGTAATGAAAATGTCGTAGCTAGCACTCACTGCAAATGAATGTTCCTGTGGCACATCAGAAATTAAATCGATGAGCTCTAAGTTAACATCACAGCAGGTCAATTGTATTTATCAGTTTGGCTGGTGTATTTTTGTCTATACGTGTTTTCCCAAGAAAAAGATGCAGTTTTAGTTAAAAAAGCATTTGCAGAATTTTTTGTTGTGCTGAAAGATTTTTTTTTTTGACAATAATTTTAGGGGACAAAGGAGGTTGTTTGCTTGTTCTGTCTTGTACTTTTGTTTTCTTCTATCTTATTTCGTGAAGACAAGGAGAAAATAGTTTCTTAAAGAGGTCTGTGTGTACTTTAAAACAGATGAAACCTGGAATTGATGTAAACATTCATATAT
>NW_009614086.1:0-13490 GCF_000690535.1 Cariama cristata | reverse complement strand
TCCAGAGCCCTTCGCCTCAGTGGCTTCTGCATGTAGGCTGTCCTTTTCGTCCGAGAGCTTACTATGACAGTCTTCACTGTGCCCTTTCCAGCTAAAACTCGGCTGAAGCTTGATCACAAAGATGACAAACACAGAAGCCGATGAAGTATTTAATTCCATACGTTATGGAGGCATTTCTATATGAACTGATGGGATATGCACTCTCTTAATGCAACCCATGACTTTGGGGGTTTGCGGGATGCAGCAGGAGTTTGTTGCGCTGCACGTTTGCCTCTGCCTTGGACATTATAAACCATGATGTGCCTGTGCTATGTATTGACTTCTGCCATTAGACAGGATCCGTGGTGGAGATGGCCATGAACACAGAAGAAGGACAGTCCCTGTGCTGGGATCTGTCATTTAATAGCTAAGTTACTTTGTGTTTTCTACTACAGAGAAGCACCTCTAGAAGGTGATTGAGCCTGCAGAATTGATTAATTTGCCTCTCTTTTTTTTTCATTGACCATAATTGGGAACTTACACATCCATCCTCCTAGCGTAGGAGCGGAAATGCTCACAAATGCAGTGTTTGTGTGGTGTGGCACTGGATGTCACGGACAGGAGAAGGACGTGGATGAGAGACTAATGGAACAAACAATAAGAACAGGTTTAAATAGAGGTCACTGTGGACACAGCAAATTCTTGGTTGATATTGCTGACACATACTGTGCAGAAATAACAGAGTCATCACATTGCTAGGAAAGTAAAATATGTGTTTTCAGCAATGGATATGGAAATTTCTCAGTAACATCCAGGACCGAAGAGCACAGCTGAGTATACCCACGGCCGCCTGGGAGGTTTAGTCACGAAACTCCCACTGGGATTAATTCCTGAATCCCCAGGATGATCCAAGAATCCCAGCTGAGTGACTGAATATGTTTTCTCTTGTTTTTTTGTGAAACTACCATAGGATTTAGAGCTTGAAGAGTTGACAAGGACACTCAAAGGACTAGGACGAGGATGATCCTTGACAAAAGCTGGAATAAAGGGAGACAGGGGAAAAAAACCTCAACCAAACTGGGTAGGCAATAGCCTGAGCACACCAGCTGAGGCCCCTGGCTTACATGAGCAAAACTGCTGTATTTCCCTAAAACAGGTGGCACAGACACCCCTGAGCTGTGGCAGCAGCTCAACCACCTTCGGACATCACTGCCTGTGCATCAAGAAATAGTGCCTGAGAGCTATGAAATCAGATATACCCAATGATACTCTGCCCTGGCGAATTAATAGCTGCAGTCACTTGAATATACTAGAGAATCAGACTATAACCTAATAAAGTTGCAATTAAATGGCATTGCCTGTACATTAAAGGTCAATCCAACCTAGTAAATTAACCTATCATGAGGCTTAGCAGTATCATTGCCCTGATGACAAAACCCCAAACTCCTTCATCTGATTCAAAGACAAACCTTTTCTAGTGCCCCTTGTGCAACGCCAGCTAAGCAAGGTCCCAGCTGGTTGGGCTTGTTGGGGTCCAGGTCCTTCCTAAATGCAAAAGGGCAATTACTAAGCCCCTCTGAGATTGAGATAGATAGATAGATAGATTTCTGCATGCTAATTCTTTGGGTGTGTGTAATTCATTGTAGAAGCTGTGAAATGGAAGAGGTTTATCAGTCCTCTGAAAGTCACAGAAAACGCATCACCTTTTTCTGCAGGGATAGAATGTAGTGCTAGGACAAGGGGCAATGGCTTTAAATTGGAAGAGGGAAGATTTAGATGAGATATTGGGAAGAAATTCTTCACTGTGAGGGTGGTGAGGCAGTGGCACAGGTTGCCCAGAGAAGCTGTGGATGCCCCATCCCTGGAAGTGTTCAAGGCCAGGTTGGCTGGGGCTTTGAGCAACCTGGTCTGGTGGGAGGTGTCCCTGCCCATGGCAGGGGGGTTGGAACAAGATGACCTTTAAGGTCCCTTCCAGCCAAACCATTCTACGGTTCTATGACAAGCAGAGCTTCCCCACTCTGCCTTCGGTGAAACTGGGAGAAGGCTCTTCTGGGTCCTGCTGCAGACTGAGTAAAGCTGAGCTAGTGGTGGGGAGCAGAGATGGAAACTGATTTAAAATAGTTGCTATTGGTTTCAGGAGCAAAAAATGCCATTGTTCTCAAGGTTGGGAAACCTTCCTTAGGATCTCCCAGAAGGAAGAAAGTGTGTCTGCAGATGGCAGGTGGAGAGCTGTGGAGACTCTCGCAGTAGCAGTTGCACATTTCTTCCATGACCACAGCATTCTTGGTCCTTGGTTTCTTGCCTGGCACTAAGTGTAATTTTATGGATAATGGAACACCTTATGCATAGGGAGGAATAAAACATCTGCAAGAAATTGCTTTTGCCTCAAACCACTAATTAATTTCAACCAGAATTCCATCCTTTTTCTGCAAAAGAGATGTAGCCTGAGGGAGGTGAGCCTTGTGTTTGGATTCACTTAGGAGGTGCTCTGCTTTCCCTGCTCAAGGTTTCTGGTCTCACCTACACTGCCCTGTGCCCGCTTCTTGCCTAAGTAGAGTTTCAAGAGCGAATGGCTATGAATTATGCAGCTAAGAGGTGGCACTCTGTCTTCTAAGGGCATGTGAAAATGCAAAGAGACCTTCAACCAGATGAACACTTTTTTATTATTGAAGGTTGATAACAGTCCATGTAAGTGATCTATTTTTGCAGCTGAACATTTCCTTTTTCCCTGCCTTTTTCCTATGCTGTTTTACCTTTCACTCCCTCAGTTACTGAGGCACAGTTTGGGCTGACCTGAGCATCTCATCACTCTTGGAGTGCTGCAGAGACTTCCACCTCGCTCAGCGGTGCTACAGGGGAAGGGAACCAGATGGCAAATGGTGTAACCATTCACGATGTGCAGAACGTCTTGTGCTCCCGAATCCCGCTAATGCTTATGCACCAAATTGCATTTAAAAATGCACAACTTCAACCCTAAATGCAGTGTATGTTCATATACCGTCATGAGTTGGGTTTAGGCCAGAATATCCCAAGTTTACCTGTTCATATGGAGGGGACACTAACAGCTCCCTTTTGGTGGGTCCAAACAAAACTTTTGACCTTCGGGCTGTGCTTTTGCTGATGCCCAGCTCAAAGAGTCGGGTGAAGATTCCGCAAAATCATCTTGTTTCCAATGAATGAAGGCTGTGGAAAATCTCCCATGGTAAGCACATTAACAAGAAATACTTTGGAAATTTGGCCCAAAGCACTTAAAGCTGGCTGTAACCAAAAGAAAGAGGTCTCGGGCTGCATCCCATTGGAAGGGGATCACACAGCCCTACAGGGACCTTCATTGTGTGGGCAGAGGGACCTGGCCCCAGGGTTACCAATTGCTTTCTGGAAGCTGGGGTTTGCAATATTAACGCTGACCTCAGCCAAAGGTTATAGGGAGGCAAGAGGGGAGAGAGAGAAGAAGAAATCCATTTCCATCCACTGTGCTGATGGCTTTCACCTCTGCTATAGTAATTTTTCTCATCTCTCGGAGGGCTTGGGAGGTGCCAGATAAGTAGTAGTAAGGGCCTTGTGCTCTGCAAGGGCGAGACCTCCGTGGCTCGGAGGTGCCCTCGAAGTGCTTACGGCATCCTGTCGCACTCACCTCTGTCCTCACAAGGGTGGACCGTGTGATTTAAGATTAAAATTTAAATATAAATTCAGTTCCTCACTTGCTTTTATAAACATAGAGGGCTCCGTAAGTGAAAGGATAGGTCTTGTAGTCACTAAAAAGGGTTAATTATTCATTTTAAATATCAGAATATTAAAATATTTCATTGTGGCTGATGTTTGCAAAAGCTCAAGTACTAAGTGCGGGCACGGCGCAGCGCTGCTGGGAGGTTGCTGAGTTCTAAGCGTTGCCTCGTCCTTTTCCTGTTGAGTTTTCTGTAACGCAGTGAGTGTGCTTCTAGGCTTTGGGACACTTAACTGTGTAAAGCAGAAAATACTTACAGTTTGAAGGAAGCATGTCTTTTGGAGGTATTAATCTGCACAGCACATCTGTCAGTGAGAAGGAATATTAAAATATTTCAGCACTACTTATTTTTGCACTGGTTTGCTTCCCTTCCTTCTGCATCTTTCTTTGATGCTTTAATCAGTAACGAGTGTGATGATAGCACGTTCTCATTGAGAGTGGAAGTTTTCTCAAACATCATGTGAGTTCTAGATATAAAATCAAATATTAGCAGAATAGGAGCCTCAGGATATGTTCACCCAAGTCTGTCTGGAGTGTCCTTGGGTTGTCCAGGTGGGCAGGCTCAGTCCTGGCATGCAGCAAAGCCCAGACCTGGTGGCTGCTGCCAGCCATGAGCAAGGGTGTCCTGGTGTCTCCTCTTCCAGGGGAGCAGGAGACCCTGCACTGGTCTCCCAAAGAGCACGGGCAATAGCTGTGCTCCAAGATGGGTGTGTTTTAAAAGCAGATTAATGGAATTAGTGCTAGGGAATGTGGTAACAGCCAAGTATATCTGTATAGCAGCTCTATGCTGATGTGGACTCTTAAGCGGGACCTTTGCAATTGCAGGATGTCTCCGAGAAGACTCTTGGGCTCCTCTGTGCGGAGTGTCTGCAGTGCTAAACCTCTTCTAGGGAAGAGGGAGGCCTCTCCGTGAATCGCCAGCGCTGGCAATGTGGTGCTGTGTCTGCTGTATGTTCCAGGACACTCCAGTACAGTATTTGATCATTTGGGGGTGAAACTCGGTTGCTATCATGGAAAACCCGTGGTGTTTGGGGTAGACCTACATTAGGCTCCCCGCTCCAGGTTAGTGGCTTGCTCTCCTTTCAGTCCCCTGTGCATCTCCCCGTAGTTGTCTGATCTCGAAGGGCAAATGGGAGCCCTTTCGGGTGCAGGCTTACTGTCGGGGCAGGGGAGCTTGGTCACAGTCCTCCTGTAAGGGTGAGGCAGTGCATCTTGCTCCCCAACTTGAATTTTTGTGACGTTTTTCTCTGCCAGGCCTAGAAGACCAGTCATTAGACCGAGGACTGATGGGTGAGAGGATGTTCTCCCAAGGCAACTGCTAATGAGGAGTAATTTGCATCCGCCCTGCTGACCAAGGGGGATTTTAACCAGTGCTTCAAGGACTGCTGCGAGGGGTGCTTCTGTAGAAAGAGCTAAGTCTGGCTTGTTAATTTTTGGTTTACCTGGTGATAAAATGGCTTTGTTTTGGGGTCAGATTCTCCCTTCTCTTTCCCACAGCATGCTTTCCCTGCAGGTTAGGCGGTCGTGGGGTGAAACCCAGGGCAGTGATGGGGCAGGGAATAGGACAGACAGAAATGCTGCCTGGTGGGTAGGGATGTGAGCCCGGGCTGGCCCCGCAATCCTGCGATACACCAGAATATCCCGAAGAGCCAGTGGAGGAGGAAAACGTGGTTTCTGGTGCTGGTGGGTGAGTGTGCTCTGGGAAGAAGGCAAGTGCAGCTCAGCCTGCGGGGCACGGCTGCTCCCTGCTGTCCTTCAGGGTGAAAGTGCTGTGCGAAACCTAGCTTCCCTACCTGCAAATGCTTGAACGCTTCCCTTCGGAGCGTTTGAAGCACTTGCTGAAAAATATTTGAGCTAGAGGAGGGGGAAAAAAAAATAAGGTTCACAAGTGCTTTGTTTTCAACTAGAAAAATTCCTTAGTGTGTTCATCAGGTAAGTGGCTGCTGTTGGACAGACCTCCACTGCCCACATATACACTGGCAGGGCACAAGGTATCTCCCCTTCAACTCTTTGGAGAAGCTGAGGACAGTTGCTGTGCCCTCCTTCAAAGCAGATCCTACAGAGAATCACAGAACCCAGGGGTGGAAGTGTTGCCCTTTGCTTCAGGGCGACCATGTGGCCCGTGGCCCTTGTCGTACGGGTGTTTTGTGTTCACGTAGACATCTGATCTTCCAGTGCCCACAGTTATTGCTGCTGATGGAAGAGTTCCTTCAGCTCTGAGAAGGAGCACTCACTGCAGGGGAACCTGCAGCAGAGATGAACCAAGTATGAGCAACTCTAATGATGAACCAAGTACGAGCAGCTCTAATGAGCAGAGCTCCAGCTACCGTTCGAGTGGTGAAATAGAAAAGCATCCCACAGTTGCGTTTTCACTGGGATTGAAGTCAAATGAAGCAAAGAAAACCAACTCCTTGGTTATTTTGTGCGTGGGTGGATTTTTCTTGTTTCTAAAGGTGATTGCTCTCTTCGATCACTGGGGCTGCACTGTTACTGCAGGCTCCTCTGCATTCAGCTGTCTTAAGACCGATTTCTCTTATCTGGCATCTGAAGCCTTGCAGTGTTTAAGCTTTAATGCTTCCTGCCTTTGAGAATGTGTTTGTCTCACATGCCCGGTTCAGTCTCCGTTTGTTCTGGTTAAGCACTGCAGCAGCATTAATAATTGTCTAGATAAATGCTTGAGGACCAGCGTAATTACCCTTTCCCCTTCTTGCCAGTGGAAGGGAATTGCTGGCAAACAATGCTGTTTTCCCACATTTTCCTCTGCCCAAGCTGTACAAAACTATTACCCCAGCATTAGAAATTGTTGGACTCGCTAATCAACATAATGAAATTAATATGTAACATATCAAATGCCTTGCTGCATTTTTTTCTTTTCCATAACACTTGAGGGACCAAGAGGGCAGAGATCTGACGGAAAGTCTGCCTAGATGCTGGCTTTTCCTGCCTCGCCTGTAATTACCCATGGAACAAGGAGGCTCAAAGGGCCCTGCCGCAGGCAGTGAGGATGGTACAAGCCTGGATATGCTTTAAGAGCCCACGTGTGATTATTTCTGCAGCACAGTCCCTGACATGCCTTTGGTCCGTGTAGCCTGGGAGGTGCTGGGGAAAGAAAGCCTGGCTTAGGGCTGTGCTATGCCCGCTCGCCCTCCCCGTGCCAGCAGCCCAGCCTGTGTGTTCGCATGGATGCTCACGGCTTTGGGCATGCACAGAAGGAGCTGTGGGCTGCTGGTGCTGGGTACCAGTGCCCTGGCTGGTGTGCAAGGGCCAGCTGGAGAACAGGAGATGGGGCCGCAGCTCTGCCACGGATCCTGACCTCTTATCGGCTTTGCTGCTTCTCCTTTTCTGGCGGCGAGGAAGCATGCTCTGGCAGGGTGGGACAAGAAGGGGAACTGAAAGCCTAGAAACTGGTCAGATGTGGAGTCTGAGGTGAAAGAGCTGCTAAACCTCCCCTAAACCTCAGGAGCTTTGCGTCACTGCACTTACGGTAGTTTTACACTGGGGTAACTCAACCCAGGGCAGGAGTCTGTGCGGAAAAGCAGAGCATTGAGCCCACGCACTAATCTGCTAGGGTGAATGCTGGTCAATAATTTAGAGGCAGGACTTCAGATTCATTTGTAAAGGAGATGACAGAAGAGTAGCCTGTCAGTGAGTTAAGGAAAAAAAAAAAACCCGCACTGTAATATAGTGACATAAAAGCAGGAATCGATTATATTTGCAGTCTGACAATTCATGTAAGAGGACTCTGCCAAGCTTGTTAAAGACTTTAAGTAATGACTTTCTAACCCCTGTGCTCAAAAAATGATGTATCTGTTTTCAGTGAGCATTTTTAAGGTTTCATGTCCTGACTCCAGCTATTCTGAAGCCTGGTAGCAGAATGGTTGTCTCCTGCAAGTTTCATGGATGCAATGGGGGAATCGCTGCCCGTGTGTCGCTTTCAGTGAGCCGGTTATTCCCAACGGGGGCTTGGGATGCAGACCACGTTTGATGAGATGGCTTACCCAACTACGTGTGTACTTGTCATCTTTACATCCCATGCCTTGGGTTGGGCACACTGCTGAAACACAGGAATGGCCATAAAGATCTTTTGCTTCTCCAGGACATCCTGGAGCTCAAGGTGAACCTGACACTGGCTAGGAAGTATTTGTACTAGAAGAAATCCCAAACTGTTGGTTTTGGTAGCCCATGAACTGTTTGCATTGCTGAAGCTGGTTTTGAGGGTCTCGTCCATGCGCACCGTTTCTGCTGGCTACATTGGTTTTGAAGCAGTAATAAGATAGACACGACTGAGCTTTTCAAACCAGCACGGGGCCTTGGATGGAGGCTTCATCCAGCTTTCCTGCGCTGCCCAGCTTCATGTCCCAGAGGGTTTCCCCAGCTGCGAGCAGCCGCCTCCGTGTTTCACCCTGAGCACTGCAATGGGTTAGCCTGACCTCCTCTAGCCCTGCTCGGGCTCCTAGGGCCTCCCAGGGCACCGGGCTGTGCAAAATGAGAAGTGGTTGTTGGATTTGCTTTTCCACCCCTCGCAGCTTGCTCAGCCTGGTTGCCGTCCGTCTCCCAGGCTTTGTTTCGCTTGTGTCATTTTTGTTAACTTCTAAGTTGATGCGAGCTGAGGGATTACAGGTTCCCTGCTGTGGTGTGCAGCATGGATGAGATCCCGTGTACTCATCTGAAGCTACACACTCAGCTATAGGGAAAAATGACACGCTCTCCAGGCTCTGCTAACAGATTACAAAGCATCCTTGCTCTTTGCAGCAAACGCCAGTCGGCAGGTTTCTGCTACGGCTCCTTTTCAGGTACGGGCCAGGCTGCGGGAGGCAAAGCCGGCTCGTGCCATCCCGGTGAGGTACTGTGGTGGAGCCAGCCGGGCAGGACCCTCGGGAGGGAGAGGTAAACCCTCACACCCAGCCGCTGGCCACCACACACACACACCACACTTGCCTTCCCCCGGGTAACGCAGTGGCCTTTGCTCTCACCTGGGTCCTGCACAGTGCTTTCACGGGGAAGCATGAAATCGGTACCAAAACAGAAAGACGTCTCAGGAAGGAGATAATTAAGAGGGAAGCTCAATGTGTTTGGAAAGCTAAATACCCCTCGTTTTTCTAATGGTGGTTTTCAGTATTCAGATTTATTGCCAACAGCGTGCTGTAATATGTTCAAGCTCCTTTGGTATTTGTTTGAAATGGCTCAGAGCAAACCCTTCCCTCTGGCCATTGTCCGCCAGCCTGAAATGAGACTCAGGGGCAAAAATAGGTTCTCTCTTAGTGGTGACAATTTTCTTTTCGTTAGGTTTAAGGAAAATGTGAGCTTGAAGCAAGACGGTAGGATCTGTCAGCTGCTTGCAAGCAGCGCAGGAGAATATGAGAGCTTGGACTGATTTCCAAGATTTTAAGCATCCTCGCATATCTCCTGTGATGACAATCATGTCAGAAATCAGAGCATGAAAATACAAATGTCAAGCGAAAGGATATACATTTTCATGCCTGGCTGAAACCAAACACCTCGATCTCCCCCTACAATTTTACTCCTGTAAGTGGTGCAGATAACCTCAGTCACGAGAAGCTATTAACAGCAGGAGTTGAAACCACGATAAAAGGCTTACGGAGCATTGCCTATAATTTGGGATCAAAGCACAAATGTCTGTTGTTCAATTCCTTAAATATTGAGCTTGCATGTGAAGCTTATCTTGTTCAGTCTTTTTTTTTCCTCCGTCTTACACACAGGAAAGATTTTGCTGCTTGTGCACCTTGCTGCCGTGGGGGAAGCCGAGCGACAGCGTGGCCGTTCAGCGGGTGCCGGCAGTGGGCACCGGGGCAGGAGAGAGGCTCTGGGGGTCCCGGCCGCTGCAGGTCCCCTCCCTCCCGGCTTCCCAAATGAGCCCAGGTGCATCTGGCAGTACTGGCCGGTTTTGACTTTGCCTCTTCATGGAAGATCCCCCTTCGTGGAAAAATAACTCGGATCCAGACAGAGGTATGTGTCTGGCAAATAAGGTCTGATGGTAGTGGTAGAGGCTGAGCCTCCGACTCGGCTCTTCTTCCATGTGCTGGGGCTTCAGGAGCCCCATCCCACAGGTTCACGCAACAAATATAACACATCACGTGCGCAGACCTTGCATAAACTGCAGAAAAATGGCTCTTCCCCTTCTGAGAATAATTTTCATATCATTTTCCCATGTTTTGGGATCCCTGCAGGACCAGGCAGCCCAGGAAAGGCAGCTCCTGACCTTCACACTTGTCACCCCAGTCTGACAAGGGATGCAACAGCCCCTGCCACCACCCTGTCCCCTTCCCATGCCGCTGTGGTCGCTGGAGGACCACTAGAGAAGAATTAAGGGAACCTACCAGGACAGAGCAGTACCAGAAGTTACTGGAGAACTTCTCCCAGTCATAGAAGTCCTTCTCCACCAGAACCATGGCCCGTACAACCTGGGAACGGAGTTATCTCAGAGTGGTACTGGGCCAGGCAGCCCGAGCGTTGCTCTGTGCTTATGGCTGTCAGTTTGCACTGTGTTGCAAATTCTCAGGACAAAGGTGACAGATATATTTCAAGCTGTCTTACTCCCCAGAGAGCACTGCTCAGGAATCTCAGAAACACATCAGTACCCCGATTCAGATTTGGGAGACATTAACGCAAGTGAAAGTTGATCTGTTTATGTCTACTATCAAAAGCATAGGGCATCACATAAAATGTATTTCCTGCATTTACTGAAGCAGGATGAAGAATATGACATCTCTTAAGTGTATTATTCGAGCTCTCTGAGGTGGCTACAGACTCAAAAAGATTCCTCGCTTCCAGAAGTAACCAAAGATACTAAGGAAAACACGTTACCAGAAGTTAGGACTTCAAGCGCAGGAACAGCTGAAGGGATCCCATCACTTGCTGTGTTTGCAGAGGGCTCTGCTAAAGCTGCTGAGTCCCGCTGCCACCTGAACTGGTGGCGTACGGATGCTCACCCTGAGGAGAGTGCGTAAACCTGTCCTGAAGAGAGATTGCTCTCCTGAGCCTAAAATTCACTTTTTATGTGATGGATGCATCAGTGGGAACAGTATTTAATATGGAAACTTACACCCTTCAGTGCTCCCACCTAGGTGCAGCCCCAGCAGAAATAAAGGCTCTGTCTGCCCTGGGGAGGGCAGCGCCCGGAGAGCTTGGCTGAGCCGTGGACATCACTCCGACGTACGGGACAGCGCAACGGGAAGCACAGGGACAACTCTCCGACCAGGTTTTCTTGCTGTTTCTTGCCTGTGGAGGAGCTTTGGAGAAGAAGAGCCTCTCTTGCAGGCGCTACCTGCTCCAGCCTCTGCTGCTGTGAATGACTTGCAACAAGCAGCACCTCTAAACTAGTATTTTTTGCTTCAAAAGATGGAAAAACTGGAGTCCCAGGAGAGCCAGCCCCTGTTCTGCACTCAGGGGACAGGTCTGTGGGGGTGCCGGAGCAGCTGCCGTTCCCAGCAAAGGGTGACCAGAGAGGACTGAGCTCGCTGTCACGCGGAACAGAAGGTATTTGTAATGAGGCAGCAGGCTGGCAAAGTATGAGGATTAACTGAAACATCTCCACTGATTTGATTTAATTCTGCCCAAAGTCCCTGAGCAATAGTAAGCTTAAGTTAAGTGTTTACATCTGCAAATGTGGCTCATAGAGTGATTTTTATCTAATTCCCTGTTATCTTTCAGGTGCCCGCTGAACGAGCTGAGACAAAGCCAGAACTGACGGAGCTCGTCCCCAGCCCCGGGTGGGCTCCCAGGGCGCGGGGGCCAAGCGCGGAGCTGTGCAGGGTGGCGAATGCCCGCTTTGTGCTGGGCGAGAGCGGGTGGCCCAGCCGGAGCTGCCTGGTCCCGGCCTGCCCGCAGGCTGGGCCCTGACCGAGGGGCTGCCACCCCCGGGGGGCCCCCCCCATTGCCGTGCCATAAGCAGACAGTCTGGTGCCTCGCTCCGAAAGACTCGTGGCTGAATGGAGATGCTCTTCACAAGAGAACAAAAACCTCTGCATCACCACTTCCAGCTGCCCGGCAGTGCTGATCTGACAGTGTTCGGTACCAAACGTTGCACTGGGTGGGTTAGCACTATTAAAAGCAAACATCCCTTGTCTTGGGAATAAAAGCTCATGGTCATTTATGGATTGGCTTTGTTTTGTGCGCAAGAGGTAAGCTTCATGCCACAGGACCGCCTTACAGTTTGTATTTGCTAAACCCCATCTTCTTGCTTTGCCTGGATCCTGCCAGCAGCTGGATTATATATGACTTTTCTTTTTAGCACTCTTTTGCAGGGTTCACTTTTATGCTTGCAGAGAAGAAGCACTGATCTTCAGAAATCACAGCGCCCACACCCTCCACTGATCGTACAGCCTCTGAACCTGCAGGTGATGCTCACCTCTCCATAGGCCTGCTGCAGATTTAAATCCTAGGACCAATCTCATCAAGGTAGGTAAGTCCTTCCTAGTTTTAATTAGGGGTAATTGGGAGTATCTTGAGTGGTCTGGCAAACTTCCCTCATCTGCGAAGCTGTCATAGGGACTTCCAGCTGTTCACACTTGAGTGTGACTTTCAGAGCCCTGGTAGCCTGGAGCCTGTCACCAAGACAGTGACAGGAGAGCCAGAGCTGAGCCAGAGCTGAGCCAGAGCTGAGCAGGGTGCGGGCGGCTCGTGAGCCCTCGCAGAGACATTTATGGGTCTCCTGCAGTTGGGGTACTGCCAGCAGATACGAATGGGGCAAGAAAACCACTTAGCAGCAAATCAAAGATTTCTTCTGCATACAGTAATGCTGGGGAGGGGGAGGTAATTTCTAGTGCTGATATTACGGTTTGTAATTTCCCCTCCACACACACCTCCCAGGCTGCATGTGGGAAGTGATGCTGGCAGGTACAACTGAATACAGCTGGAGCTGCTGGTTAATGCTGACGTACTCTGTTTAAACTTTCCTTGGCATGTAAAGGTTTTACATAGGCAAAGCCGGCTTGTTACCCTGTATAACTTCATCACGGAGAGGGGCGGCAGCAAACGTGTAAACTGCAGCTGCAAATGTTGTATCTTTAGAGTGGGTGTAAGCGGTGTGAGTGTCTCTTAAAGCAGCGGTGTGCAGCCTGGATGCAATGCTAAGCTGGTTTCTTCTGGTTGTTGAGGTCTGTTACTGATGGGCAGAGCAATGAGTCGGCTGGTAAAGCTGCTGGCCGGTACCAGTGCTAGCTGGGGGAGAGCCCCACTGGTGTATGTCAGCATCTGGGGTATTAAAGCAGGCTGGGAAAGATTTTTCAGTGCTGGCAAGCTTGAAAATAGGAGATGCTGTTAAACTTAGCTCAAAGCGACATTACTTTAGACATTAGGAGGCCTTTCTTCACTGAAAGGGTGGTTAGGCATTGGAATGGGCTGCCCAGGGAGGTGGTGGAGTCACCATCCCTGGAGGTGTTTAAGAAAAGACTGGAGGTGGCACTTAGTGCCATGGTCCAGCTGACACGGTGGTGTTAGGACAAAGGTTGGACTCGGTGATCCCGGAGGTCTCTTCCAACCGAATCGATTCTGTGACTGATTGCTCTAAACTTGGCTTTCTATAGCTTAGGCAACACCGCAGAGCTGGGAGGACGACGGCGGGGCAGGTCTGCGTACCTGCTGTCCCCACAGCCCCCGTGGGTCTCCCTCCGTGGGCCCGCCTGGCAGGCGAGGCAGGGGCGGGGGGTGGATGCTCTTCCCTGCTCAGCCCCCTCCCGAGCTCCGCAAACGCCTTTGCCTTGCCCGGAGCCCCACCGGTCCCCCGGAGCTGGGGCTCCTGCACCCCGGGCTGCCCCCGGGGCCCCTC
>NW_009614085.1:444-980 GCF_000690535.1 Cariama cristata | reverse complement strand
GGGCGGGAGCAGGATGCGGCACGTCCCTGGGTGCAAAGGGCAGTGTGCGGCAGGGACACGGTGTTATTTATATAGCGACAGGGTGAGCTGGGAGCCTGGCTGCTGGCTCTGCCACCGAAAGCGCTGGCGGCCTCTGTCATGTCACCCTGCCTCGGCTCAGAGGTGCCCAGTCCCATGTAACATGCACACAGCACTCAGCCCCAGCCACCAAGGGCTGGATACGACCTTCCAGTCCACTCCAGAGACCTCAGGTTCTGCCTCTGCAGCAGTCACAAGGACCCCGAACTCATAGGAGCCCCCTGCGAGGGGAGAGCCCTCTTTAATCCCCGGAGGGAAACTGAGGACGGTCTGGCCAACACCAGTATGGTTCCTCGATGGCAAGCATTAGCCTCCAACCCTCACCTCGCTCACCCACGTCGCTCCTGTCCCCCCAATTTGGGACCAGCACCCAGATGGGTGCACGCGGCCGTGCCTCGAAGGCGGCAGTGCCCCGTCTTGGGGACCTGGTGGGAAACGGTAACCCCTTCCCACCCAGC
>NW_009614085.1:0-236 GCF_000690535.1 Cariama cristata | reverse complement strand
CCCATCAGGGCTCTGAGGGTGGGGTGGGGGCTCGGTTGGTTGGATTTCCCTCTTCCCCTCACTCGGGAGCAGGGGGATACCCAAGGCCTGGCAGCGGTTTGGCCTCCACAAGGGTTCCCCACAGCCTCCGGTGGGATTTGGGGGCTCAGCCCCGTGCCCCTCACGGCACGTACGACGGCGGTCACGACTCCCAGCTCTCAGCCACACTCGCTGGAGCACACCCCGCAGAGACCCCC
>NW_009614083.1:17798-28289 GCF_000690535.1 Cariama cristata | reverse complement strand
AGGGTAGATAAAATAACCAGTAATCTTTAGAAAAGTCCTGACGAATGCAGTGCCTTGAGCTTAAGCATCGATGAGTTTCTTCCAGCGCTTGCAATTCCTCAGTCTGTGATGCTCTGCAAGTCAGCCCCACTGAGTCCTGAGGCAGCACACAATGTTCCTCTGCTCAGCTTCTCACACGTGGCAAATGGGAAGCAGAGGCAGATTCAGCAAGCCTGCCTCACGCTGAGAAAGGAGTGAAAAATAAGGCTGAGGGGGGAAAAAAATGCAGGCACACAGTACTCTATAAATGGCAGAAAGCAGGGAAATGCATCATTTCTTTCTAGATGGGAGAAATAATTATCAGAGGAATTAAGTGATTCACTGAGTGCTGATTATAACTCCTGCCTTTCACACCGCCAGGAACTGAGAAGAATTGAACAGTAGGTATATGGTAAGCGAAAGGGCTCACCAACCTGTGTTAACTTGGGTGCCTAAATTAGGAGGCAATGCTCACAGAGGAGGTACCGTCTCCAGAGGTGATGCTGAATGCCCAAGCTCAGAGCCTACCGCCTTCCCTACTGGCTACACAGAAAGCCCGGGTCCCTGACTTAGGCAGAGTTACCACCTCACAAATGGCAAAGTGTGTATTTCCTGCACACTACAGCATGGGCACAAAATACAGGGCAATTAATGTATTTTACATTACAATGAACTGGGAAATGAAAGCTTCAGCTGTCATCCCAAGAGAGACTTGAGAAAAAGCCGCATGTACCTCCAGAGGCAAGGAGCTGGAAACAGTGGCAATAAATGGGCAGGAAAAGTGTCCTGGATAGGCAGAACGAGGACTGAGTAACAGACACGCAGAAGTACCCAGGTGAGCTGTCTGTAAGAACTTCTGATACTCGTGGCACCTATCCCCTGAACCTTTTCCAGTGTTTCTGCAACAACAGGCACATGGCACAACATCAAATCCTTTCCACACATAATCCCTCTGATAGTACCTACAAATTCTTGAACTACCTTTTTTTGCCCTCTGCCCATGACCTCTGTTCAGTTGTAGATAAAGCCCAATTCATCCAGCTCACGCAGATTTGGTGCACACAAGCCCTCGCAGAAGATTATGATAAAATATAACTGGGTAAGGAAGAAGCAAGCAGAGAAGGGTGGGTGGGGAATTCTGCTTTTGCTGCCGTTGAAGAGGAAGCGATGGGAATGAACCTCTGAGCGCAAGCACTGCATGAGGGAACAGCATGGGACTCATGCGTTGTGCAGATGTACAGCTCCCCAGCATCTCTGGGTACTTAAGTCCAAAGAACTGCTCAGTGGTGAGAATCCAGGTGTGTTCTGCATATGCATTACTCATTTTATTCATAAAATTACACAAACACAGATTCACACCGCCAGTGCTGGAGCAAAATTCAGCCACTGGGATGTTTACGAGCATGTTCAGATCAAATGGATGAAAACCAGAAAATCTCCACGCTCTCATAAAGTATCTGAGCTTAGATCTTTAGTGCATAGATAAGCTCTTTCAGCATCAGAGAAGCTGCAACTATGCATCTCAGCTGAGCAATTTACCCCAAGAATCTGTAGAAAGAGGAACTTTTTCAATATCAAATTACAGCTAAGACACATTATAGCTGCTTCGAAAAGCTACTGCTGAACAGTACCAAGCTACAGACTATTAACTGCTTATAATCCTACCACCTAGTGTATCAGCTCAGTACCATATTCTCAGAAAACTAGTAGAACGACAAGTCTAAAATGTGATCAGCCTTTTGAGCCCTGGTCCACAGAGTCTGCAAGCAGCAGCCTGTGCTTCCTGAACTTTTCAAGTTCTGCTTTGCTTTGCAATAAGCAGAAGAAACACTGCGGATACTTTCAACTCCCTGCTATCTCTGCAGGGGCTGCAAAAGGTTAGAGTTGTAATCACAGTGAAGCATTACATGGAGAAGAATAAGCATGGCTGATAAATGAATAAGAAATTTCACCCCCCAAAATCATCTATTTAAGACTCAGTCCAAAATCATGTGCATGAAAACATCTGATAAGGAACTGTTAGCACAGTACAGCATCAGCATGCCTAAACTGCTTACACTTCACAGAGGTTTAACTGCTGACTTCAACAGAGTGTGAATTCAAACTAGGATTTGGGACAGCAGCTTCATGGTCATTTTACTCTCTGTTTTACTAACCTGCAGCATCGACTAGAAAACCAGGCAAAAACTGACAGACTGTCAAAAGAAGCTGTAGTGGATGGTATAGCTGTGAGACAGACTCCACTGAGAAAGAAGGAGATCTAAATAAAGCATGAGATTATTATTAAAAATAACTGAAATCCATGTATCCCAATGTAGCAACAAAGCAGCAAGCTGATCATCAATAGGATAAGACAGATAGGGTATTTGGCCTTTCTTTGACAGACCCATATGGATACCGTTTGATTTCATGTTCTCTGGCTGCCACTACCCTACACTATTATTAAAACTGCCACAATTACACTTTCCAAAAACTCACGTGCCTTTTAGACTGTGAGAGGCAGACTAGGGGCATGGAAGAAGACAGGAACATACATTTCCCTGATCGCTGCCTGCACCATTATTTTGTATCAATCCTTGCTCTGTCTTTGACTAACAACTATCCAGAGACCCTCCTGGTAAGAGGCTGACTAAAAACCCAAAATATTTTCAGAGAAGCAACAAGCACAGCACTGCTGGCCGAGGTGCAACCTCTCCAAGTTTGCTTCAGCTTCACTGCAGCCCAGCAGTTCCAGTTTCTCCCAGATTTGTATAACCCTTTTGATGTGAGATGATAATATGACAGACAATAATGCAATACGAAAGCATGACAGGCGATAATGTGGCATGTGATGATGGGATTTTACTGGAAAGATCAGCTTGCCGTCTTTCTAACTTTTTTCCACATTTACTGGAAGAACTCTGCAAATGTTCTAATTTGAAAGCAATGTCAAGCTGGAACTTCTTCCAACTGGACCTCAGTCATCATTTCTGCAGCTCTTGGCACGCACAATGGAGGATTCAGTAAAACAGCTAAATCATCCCATTTGTTACATGACATGCACTATGTCCAATTTACATCAGAATCCAAAACAAGTAATCAGTTTAGGAGAGACCAGTTGCCTTACCAGGAGGGATAAAGGGAATGACATTCTGTACTGGACTCCACAGGGAAGGTGTAGCCACCAACATTCCCTCCACGCTCAGGATCTTGCTTGCAGGTCCACACCTGCCTGTTTTAACTGCTCAGGCACCCACCTGGGTTAGGCTGCCCTGACACTCCACTTAGTAATACCGATTTGAGACATATTGCTCCATCTCCTCTCTTATGAGTTCTGATGTATTGGGAAATAGCTGAGACACCCAGATTCATCTGTTCTCATCTCTCTGGAAAAGACTGCACTAAACCAAGTACAACAACAACCTGGCCCTCACTAATTTCAAAGAGAGGCAGCTACACCAAAAGAAGGACATTTTGCTCCCTGAGTGACTACCTGAAATCTATATACAAGTCTTATGTGGATATGATTTTACTCCAAAAAAACAAAACCAAAAACTTTTCTAGGTCTGGTACCGATCTGAGTGGTTTGGGGATTTATAATCATTTCTTTTTCACTCAACTCTCTGACTGTGAAGAAGTCCCGTGCAAACCCAGAGCTAGTTGTCCTGTTACAGTGCAGAAGTAAACAAGAAGCTGATTCTTCCCAAACTGAAGTGAAATACTCAACCTGACAGAGGAAAACAGCTAAACAATTGTGTTTAACTACACTGTTTCACTGTTCTACTGTGCCCAGCACTCTGAGGAGTTACAAGCAGAATAAGGCGGCTTGCCTTGTCAAAGATTTCTTCCACTATATTTAATTTCTGAATTGCGAGTGCAATTTCTCTTACAAACACAAACCATAATTTACATGGTTTTACTAGATTTTCTCAAGTTAAACTTAACATTGTGCCCTTAACCTTGCCTTCACTTTACTCATTCCACTTTTTTTGGTGATGATAACAAGTACTTTCTTCTAGATGTCAGGTGAAAAATGCCTCACAGTCACCACAGGTTAAATAACAATATTCAAATATCTCAACTGCATTTAGGGGAACAGACTGGAAAACTGAAGCCATATGGTACATAAGACAAGAAATACTGTTGTCCACAAACACAGCAGAAGCAACTGTCTCAGACGTCTCTTAATACTATGATAGTTTCTTGAATTCTCACAAAGCCAAGCATGGTTTCCCCAACTGGATTCATAAAGCCACACCAATTTTGGTCTGATTAAAGACTCATTCAAAACCACAAGAAGCAAAACAATGTTAAGTTTACTATGACTGCCACATTCCTGTGAGTGCTAGTACAGAAGATGAATGAAGTCCACATGGTTCCTTGCACATGGAATACAGCTCTGATTAACATTAGGAATGTGCACCCCTTTATACAACTGCTTTTTGATTAACGCAGAATGGATCATTACGTTCCAATCCAAAACCTGCCTTGAACTTTACATGGAGATATTTCATCTATAAAAGTGTACAAAAATATTAAAAAATTAAACAAAGTGTGTGGTTCATGATGTGACTGGATTTCAAAGCACAATTATTTTTGGTTTTAATGTACCTTAAGACTTTTTTTTAAGTCAGCTCTCAAAATAACATAAACTAGCCATAGCAGTTCATCACTGTCCAGTCATTAAAGAAGGAAACAGTATAAGGGCACCAGGAGAAAGACAAAGGTTTAGGGTGCATATGCATCACATGAGGAGGTCATGTAGTAACCAGAAAACCAATGACTCCAGTCCTAGCACTTAGGTGCTTGGAAGCTGTAGTTTGATCATTGCGCTAGTCTGAGTGAGAGCACTCAGTACCCCACACGGTATTTTGTAGATATCTAACATTAAGCATGCTTTTTAGAAAATACTGTCTGATAGATAATTCACAACTTCTCCACAGCTCTCCTCTGGTTTCTAATGAGGGAGAGATGTCCTGCTGAGAAGCACCAGGCTGGGGGACACAGTGACAGACAGGAGAGCTCAGCAAGCTGAAGGAATGGCTCGACAGGAACCGCAGGAAGTTTAGGAAAGACAAATACAGTCCCACATGTGGATCAGAATAACCCTGCAGCAGTCCATGTCGGGGCCAACTGCTTAGGGAGCAACTGCAAAGAAAAGGCTTAGGGTCCCAGCAGGCAATGAAGTGAACATAAGGCAGCACTGTGTGCCTGTGGCAAGGAAGGCCAACCACACCTTTTGCCTGCATTAGCAAGAGTGTGACCAGCAAGTCATAGGAAGTGGTAATTGCCCTCTATCTGGCCCTTTCAAGGCTGCATTTGGAGTATTCACAGTACCAGAGGGACATCAACAGACTGGAGACAGTCTAGAGCAAGGCTGCGAAGATGGTTTGGGCTGGAGCATACAACATGAGCGAGAAAAGGCCGAGAGAACTGGGAGTGTTTAGCCTAGAGAATCTGGGGGGGACTGTCTTCCACTACCTAGAAGGGGCTTATGGAAAAGGCGGAGGCAGATGCTTCTTGGAGGTGCACAATGAAGGATGAAAGATAACGGTCACAAATAGCAATAAGGAGAATTCTGACAGGAGAGAAAGAAAAATTCCTTCACAGTGATATCAAGAAAAAATTCTTCACAGTGGAGCTTAAGCTGTGGAGCAGGCTGCGCAGAGAGGGAGTGGAACCACCCTCCTAAGATATTTCGAAAACTCAACCAGATGTAGCCCTGAGCAACCTGATCTAACTTTGAAACTAGTCCTGCTTTGAGCAGAGGTTGGACCAACTGACTCCAAAGTCCCTTCCAATCTGAACTTTTTTTTTATAAGTCTGTCTCACAGTAGAGTGCTTAGAGCACAGCTCAAGATTCACAGCCTTTTTTTTGGTGTTTTAACACTTATTTGCATTAAAAGTTTTAATTCTATAGGGAGTAGAGTGGGAGGGGACTTTATTAAATTTATTACTACAGTGACAATGTTTTAACTACCTACAAGCTTTTAGGAAGGCAGGAGATTCAACCAGCTATAGACAAAAACACACTACCACCTTTAGGGCAAAGGTGATTCTGTTTGCAAAGAAAACCCAAAGCAGCCGTGACAGAGTTCTTTACAGCTTTGAAGCACACGTAAATCTATAAAATAAACTCACTCTTACAGACACCTGGTTTGTGTGAGTACAAAAGTGCTACTTAGAGACTGGGGTCTAGCACTACTGGTATAAATTATGCAGATGTGATACACAAAACTACGATAGTTTCTTTAAAGCCAGAGATCAAACTACTTTGGCTTGTCTTTAATCACACTTGATGGTTTATAAGAATTATACTGATTTGGCATTCCCCCTGCACTGCCTGTATTGAATGAAGTGCTTTGGAAAGAGGCTGTTAAAAAGCAGTACAAAACAATGAAGTTCTGTGTTTGTCCACAGATCTGAAATTTTGCACTCTCTTCCCACTGCCCTGCCAAAATGCCCAAATTACAATCTGCAGGGAGCTAACTTATAGTTCCCATGAGTTGGAACAGCCCAATTTGATTTTGTTTTACTGAACTCAAGATCTCTTCTCATTTGAAGAAAGCTTCTTACCAGTCCTGCACATGTTATTTTCATACTTAACAGACCAAAGCAAGGAAAAGAAGCATTACCATCTAATATCTGGCAGGACATTGACAGGTCCTGAGCAATGATGAACACTGTAATTAACGCATAATACATTTTCAAGTGTGAATTGCACGGTGGTCTGACCATTCATGAAGAATGCTGATGATCATATAAGGATGCTCTCTACAGAAAAAAAAACTTTAGTATCTACAAAAACTCTCATTTTTATTAACAGACACTGAACAGCAGCTTTTTTTTGTGTTCTGAAAACATTTTTTTGAATGGCATGGAGGGACAGTACAGTTGAAAATGGAAAGAGTAAATTCCTGTTTTCACTGAGGCTGACAAATCAGACACAGAAGTTGGGTATAAGGACAAAGAGCCCCAAGCTACGATTTGTGGCCGCTGTTCCTTGCTGTATCAACTGATATGACCAAGAAGAGTTTTGCTCTATTGTCTTTGTTTGACCTTCAAACATTTGTAAGCAGCATTAGGGTGCCTCTGGTCCTTCTTTTTACCAGACTAAACAAGCCCAGCTTGTCAGTGTCTTTTCAGAGGACATGTGCCCTAGGGCCCCTGACAATCTTGGTAGCCCTCCAGTTTTCAGTAGATAAAGATTCATTGTCCAAAGTAAAACGAAGTACCCTTTGTATCTGTTGTAATAATACAACACTGAAAGAGTTAAAAACAATGCAGATATTCATCACTTGTGTGGAAAATCTGTGCTCTGAAGGGCTGCCCAATTTTGGTAATTATAACAACTTTTTTGATGTTAAAAGAATGTATGCATAGGCCATACATTTTCTTCTAAGACCAAAAGAAACATGTTTTTCTTGTGAAGCTTAATCAAAACAGTGTTTTTGTTGCGCATTCCTGATGGCTGTATAGCTAAAGGAAATTAATTTTTCTTTAACCAGCAACTGGGACTTAGGGGAGACCAGGAACAGTGCTACAAACAACTGCTTTGGGGCAGTCCACACAGGAGTCCTGAAAAGCTCAGGCTGACCACACAAGGCCTGTGAGGTTAATCTTGCTCTTGGATAGGTCTGTAAACACTATCTCAGGTTCCGTTCTTTACATTTTTACACTACTCAAGGCTTCAAGCCAAGGCCTTGACTAAAAGAATGATGTGGTTCTTGAAAAGCATGGCAAAAAGCTGACCGAACAGTCTGTTTGCAGCACCACCCAATGAAGTCCAAAGGAATCAAGACCTCCTGCATGCAGACTGAGAGTTAAGTTTGCACTGATGCATCAAACCCATTTACCCTCCATGTAATCTCTCTCTACTGACAGCACTGAACGTTCTTGCCCAGGGCATGCGTTCAACACAGTCTGCCAACAACTGCTCAACATCCCGCTGTTAGCCCATGTATTGCAACAGGTTCTTACCTACAATGTCTTCATAGGCATTTTCTTCTAAAGTGCTTTTGGATCCAAATTTATGCTGGCTCTCAGTCCCATTTTCAGTTGGGGAGGGAGGGTACAGGGATTGCAGACTTGACGCATCCTCAAACTCAAAGGATTTTCTAAAGTTTAAAACAATAAGTAATTAGCAACTAGAATGCAAAATTACTCAAACATTCAGCTGAGCATTTGTTTGCTAAGAAATATATAAAACAACCAACAAAAAAAAAAGCACACATCATGCTTTAAGGACTAACTTTTAGAGGACCTCAAGTCCTGTGCTCACAGCAGTCTTTAGTACAGCAATCTATGACAGTTTTATGAGGTTGGAAGTATTGTTATCCCCATTATGTGGAAAGGGAGAAAATACTGTGAAAGTATGTGATATTTTTCAAAGGTTACAGAGTAAGTTAGCAGCACAGCCTTCAGATCAGAAATTGCTTTACTCTTGCCAGAGGCCTCAGAAACATGTGGCCCTCTCTGCTCAAGACATTTCTCTGGAAAGCGTTCCTCCACCGGTTGCTCTGGGAGACGTAGCCCTTAGATTGAAAACACTCGCATGTCTTGAACCTTCAGACATGTTCCCACATAAAGGTCAGTGTACAAATGCCAAAGGCAGACTTGTGTGAAAGTCAGCCATTTCCCTTGCATACCCTGTGTCAAGCACTGGCAGCAAAGGACAAAGCATCAAGGAAATTAAGGCTCTCTGGGGTGGACAAGCAACCCGGGCTGATGGCTGGGGGCCTGAAGGTTCAGGCTTTCTGGCCGGCAGCTGGGTCAGATGAACCCATACAACTTGTCTCCCACCCGGGTACTCAAAGGAGGGGCGATTTGTTCCCTCTTACCCACACCTGCCCCAGTGCTGCTAAGCAGCTCTAGGGGAAGAGGAGACCAAGCCCTCCCCATTCTCCAGTTTGCCCATTCTCTGAGGCAGTATCTACACTGAAGTTGGGAGGTGCATGGTTTGCACTGCCAGCTGTACAGGGGCTAGCATTCATTTGATTGATTTAGTGCTGAGGATGAAATAGTATGAAAAAGGGGCTCAGGTTGGAGTAGAAATCCCAGGGTGCTGTAAGGCTTAGAGAGACTGTGCTGATGCCCATACTTCACTCATTGATACCCAGCCTAGATTAACAGTAAATCATCCTGCTATCAACTCCCTTTCCTCTTCTCCCCAGCTGGAGTGAAACATATGTTGACAGCATATCCATATGGCAGTGGCAGAGTCTCATGAGACATCCTTCAGCCTGTTAATTGGCTCAAGAGTATCCCTACAGGCAATACAGTGACTATCATACAGACACTGCATTTGACAAGAGCATTTCCTATTTGTCTGCTGGAGCAGAGTTATGGGTCTGGGGCAGGCTTAGGAGCCCCCACTCTCTCCTTTACCTAATCTTCAGAATATCCAGGTCCGTGTTATGCACATCAGGATCGTGGCAGAAACAAGCTGTGCATTTCAGATCCAGACATCTACTCCTCCACACCTACTCGCTGTTATAAAAGATGCTCAGGCACTGAAGACATACCTGTGTATGAAAATGAGACTCTCTAAAGTAGTTAAATATCCAACTCTCATAGATTTCAAGGCAACGTTACAATGCAGTGACACTGCATAGGACCACGGGAATGGTTTTGTGGACCAGCACTCAGCTGTGGTCCCTGTGTTCCAAGCCTGTGCTGTGACACACCTCTCCTGTGCTGTCCCTATACCAGAGGGTCTCCAACTGCTAAGGAACATCCACCTCGCATTGATCTGAAATGTAAAAGCTACCATGGGCACCAGATCCTCTGAATACAGACTGGCTCTCTCCTAGCAGGCAAATATAAGAGACTTCCTCCATTTTACTATAATGCTGAATTAGCCACAAAGAAAACTGGTGTTTTCAAAGAAAATATTAGAAGAATAAATATCCACAGTCTATTCTCATGACATTCCAGTGAGTGTAAACCACACGTATGTTCAATCTGAAACACACAGCTGCAAGCTATAGACATAATGAATTACGTCTGTTCTCAAAAAGAGAACAGTTTCGAGACTGAGATTTCAATAACTAATATTAACAAAATACTGTCATTCTCAGATGCTTTGTACGGTCTCAAGCTCTTTGTAAATGCTGGAATTCTCCTTCTGTGACTAAAGCAAGGACAGTAGCAAAGACAATAAAGTTAAGATTTTATAAAGCATTTCCACCAGCCTTGAAGTCAGGTGGCAAACCTGTGATTTTGAGAGGTTGACTTAAACTTACTTAGATCATCACTAATCAGAGGTAAGTCTACAGAAATCACTAAAGCACAGCAGGGTAAAGCTGTTAGAAACAAATGGAAACCCACCCTGTACAATGTCAAACTGATTTGCAAGAATCATCAGGTACACATGATAACACTATAAATCCTACAATTTATACTCCACTAATCACAACATAAATTGATAAAGATTGCTTTTGTTTTGCACTCGTACCTACTAGCCCCACCCAGGACTGAGTCTCCATTGCTGAA
>NW_009614083.1:17265-17783 GCF_000690535.1 Cariama cristata | reverse complement strand
GTGTTGTCTAACTCCGCTATGACAGGAGACTGAACCTGCAGAACAGTAGGTGCAAGCATGAATTGTACCTTTTCTTGAAAGAAGTTTTGAAACTTCATCTGACAAACTCATTGTAACAAAATACTGTGGTTCTTCAATGACTTGTATGGTCCCAAACTCAGTGTGAGTGTGTACTCGAACACTGACTTGGATCACTTAGCTGTAGGTCACATGGTGATTCTGTGCAAGAATTATCTCCTCTTACTCCTTCCTCTCAGTCACCTACCATACAGACCATTTTACTACTTGCCCCTTAATTTTCCAATAAAGGCAATCATTTATAGCAGAACATTTAAAAATATTGTTTGTCTTCTGCACATTGGAAATGCTATGCTGAACAAAATTAGGTCAGCTCTATTTCAGAAGTTCTTGTTAAAAACTAGATTTACTTCCTCTGAGATTATTGCCAGAACTCAAAGATAAGCACTGCTAACCAGAGCTTGACTTTCCACATTTCTACCGCCCCCCCACCCCCCACC
>NW_009614083.1:14843-17240 GCF_000690535.1 Cariama cristata | reverse complement strand
TTTTCTCAGAGAAACAACGCACATCAGCAGAGCTGTTTCATCCATTTCAGAAGCAGGTGTCTCTTGAAAGTAAAGAACAGAATCTGAAGGCTCCTGTTCTCCTTTTTCTGCCCCAGCATACTTCAGGTCAGGTTGTGCTGACATAAACTTTTAATTAATTGCACCAACATCAAGCACCAGAATCTGAATCGACAGTGTGTGTCTGAGATGCTGTTTAGCAGTTACTTGTAAAGCACATCTCTAAATATCAAGAGCATGTGTGTATCGTACACATGCACAGACAGGTGAACTTGCAAAAAATGCCATACTTTGAATGCTTATCAACAACTATGCCTACAATTTTCTAAGCAGTGAGCAGAATGAGTTTTACCATTTCCAAAACTCAAGAGGAATCATGTAATTAAAACAAGCCAAGCTTCACAGACAGCTGGGGAAATGTAGACATATAGTCTGCTCGTCATTAACTCACAAAGGGCACAAAGGCCCTTCTGTGCTAAAACATGGTTTTCTCAGCATTAATCCTCTACAGCTATTGATAGTAACTTAGGACAACTTTTCTAAGCACTGAATTAAATGAAATCACCAACATTGCATAAAACTGACACAACTGCTGTAGTAACAAGCTTTGGGAACACAAACACTCTGTGGGTATGTTTTGCAGTGAACTGGAAGACAGGACCACAACAGATCACCTATGGTACCGCTACAAGACGATAATGAGATTATGCTCCATTAAAAATCACAAGTAAGGACATTTGTGCCAAAATGAACTAGATAACCTTTAGCACACATGACCTAGAGCCTTTTCCAGAGATTGAGGAATGCAGGTTGGAGAACTCCAAAACTGTAGCCATATAAAGGTATTGTACCAGTGCAACCCATCAGTGCACTTCAGTCAAAAAAACACTTGTCTTGCACACAATTCCTAGCATTTCTCAGGTCAAAAGCATTGCATTAGAGGCAAAATTTAAAATATTGTTACTAAAAAAATACAGTACATTTATTTATTTGAAGATTGAGCACAAGGCATTTCCTTGAATTTTACCTATTCTGGGATTTTCTGTGAAAGCGCGACTCTTTCTTCTGCCTTCTGGTGACAGGGGGTGCAGGGGTGGATGGGAGAGGAGGAGGAGCAGCAGGTGTAGGAGATGGAGGTAGGCCATTACTTGGTTTACTTTTGTGGGTTTTGTCTGCTTCATATTCAAAGGTGCGTTTGGGCTTGGGGACAGGATTCACGGCGCTGTTAGCTGGGCTTTCGAGGAGCAGTTTAGGGCCAGCTGAGTTGGCAGTAACGCCCTGTTTTGTCTTACTGCTTTTCTCAGCCTCAGTAGGTGTTTCTGGTTCACTCCCCAAAATAACACTCCCTCCTTTGCTATCACTTAGGCTTTCACTCAGTCCCTCCACAGTACTCAGAGTCACAGACTTTTTCCTCCCTTTGTCAACACTATAACAGCTACTTGGTAACTGCGGGAGGCCTCTGCCAGGCTGCTCTTTTAGTGCCTGCTCAATCTTCTGTATTCTGTTGAGCACAGCAGAGGACTCTTTCCTCACATGGCCCTTGAGGAAAGCAGCAGAAGGAGGCTCGCTCCTGCCTGGTCTCTTTTCGAACCGATGGCAGGAATCCCTGTCTAGCAGTTCCTCCTCCTCCGTTTCTGGGTACGAGCACTCGGAAAATGTTCGGCTCATTCTTCTGAGCCCTTTGAAATCAAACGTCTTCTCGCTGCAGGGAGAGGTCAGCACGCTGGGGCAGCTGTCACTGCCCGACCTCTCCCCAGCATCCCTCTTGTCCACACACGTGCTCATCCTGGGGGATGGCTCCCGGCGGCATTCCCATTCTGTGATCTTCTGCCTGATGTCCACTGCCTGGGAGCGGATGCTCGCCCGGCTGAGGGAGAGGTTCCTCAAGTTGGTGGCAGTGCCCAAGGACAGAGTGCTCCGGGCGAGTGGATGGCTCCCTATTGCTTCCCCACCTTGAGCCTCCTTTGGACTCTCCTTTTGGTCCTCACCCTTGAACACAGACAGCCTTTTATCCAAAGCACCCACACTGACGGCTTTAAGAGGGTGGCTTGGGGAGTCAGTGTCCGACAGGCTTGTGGAGGTGCTTCGCAACGTAGATGTGCGGCTGCTCCAGTCCTTGAGGCACAGTCTGGAGTTGGAGACTTTGGCGAGCCGAGTAGAGCGGCAAGAGTCCTCGCTATCGCTGAGGGGGTAGGCTGGGCTTCTTCGTGGGGACAAAAGAGGCGGTGGAGAGACTGACTGACACCTAGAAGCAGAAAGAAACAAAAAATCAAGTCCTTGGGGAAACTAGAGTTATTTGCCAAATTTCTTCTGGCTGCAGGTAAAGCAGAGGGTGTCTGCACACTGCAAAACTACCCCAAAGCATCACTAAGACACCAA
>NW_009614083.1:8773-14738 GCF_000690535.1 Cariama cristata | reverse complement strand
AGTCAGCGATGAGCTGATGAGCAGGACATTCAGCATGGCCAAAGCCAGTTTTCTCACTTCTGTTTGACTCCCAGCTTTTCCAAGTTTCCTGAGTTTAAAGACAGCTGAGATTCTCATAGCAAACCATTCCCTTGAATGCATCTACCACCTCCAGCAGAGTAGCTCCCTGGCCACCCAGATTAAGGAGTCCCTCTGCAGAAAAAGGGGACTGTCAGGGAGGAGATTCCCACTGCAACACAAATGCAAAGACTGACCAACAAGAAGCACAGTTTACTCACTGGTTGCAGTGAGCAAACCAAAAAGATGTCAGTTTTTAATTCACAACATCTTAAGCAAAGTACTGCCATGGTCAGCCACTGCAGTATTTTAGCCGCAGTATTTTGGATTCCCAATGTATACAGTAAACTAAACAAAACAGCAAAAGGAAGACCTGTTTTGTCTTTGGTCTGATGTTGTGGCCAATAGATTAAATCCTCCTTATCAAACAGAAGTAATTTCTTATCAAAAGAATATTACAGACTGAAAAAACATACTAATTTGCTCACAGTATGTGTTGAAAAATATAAACTATACAGAAAGCTCTCAGTGTTACTCTGGAAAAAAACCCTCAGAACAAATTTTTGCCATGGTTTGCAAAATCAGCTATTGTTACTGGGGTTTTGTACATTGTTGCAAAGACTTTTAAGAACAAAAAGACAAAAGGAAATTAAACAATACATTAATCAGCTGGCTTATTACCTATGAGCCAGCAATAAGAAAATTAAGCCAAAATCATGTCAAAAAAGGGGTTTACTGCACTGCCACAATACATACATACAAACCATAGCAGAAACAATCATGACTCCTTTAACATTTTGCCCTGGAAACCTTTCTGTTCCAAACAGTACAGAAAGAAGAGGAAAGACCCAAAAGTAATGCCCTGCATATGCAGTTAAGTTTCTGTTCTGTGAAGATTGTGGACAACAAGTTGGGTTCTTTTAGAAACTGTCCTGTACACGCAAAATCCAAATGAAAGAACTATTTGACCAAAAGAAATAATGTGAGCAAATGTCTCCGCTGTGGCAAAGGGAGAAAAGATTCAGAAGATCCCTGCTGCCATACGGTTTTCTCCTCAACAGCCAGCCAATACCTACAGGCAGAGGTGTCAAGTTCTGCGCATTAATCCAAAAAAATCTGGAGCACTGGGGCAATTTCTGAAAAATTTACTTTGACACAGGAGGTATTTTCTTCTCCTTCAAACACATCCCCAAACCAAATTATTAGGTTTCATCCTGCTTTCCTATAGTGGATACTTTGCAAGCAAAACTCGGAAGTATCACAAAAGAGAAAAGTTCTGGTCAGAAAGAACAATGATCAAATTATCACAAATGGGAACTTATCTCTTTTTCAGAGTCCTGTGATAATCAAGCCTTTTTGGCACAGAAGTCGCACTGCTTGGTGACTTCTGTTGCTTTGTTGTTTTGAAAAATAAACGTGCCCATAGGAAAAGAGAGATCTCATGCCAAAGACAATGGTAAATACTCCACCAACAACTGCTTAAAGCTTCCTCACTACAGGACAGAAAGGATGCATGTCAGAATATGCTCTTTTCACTCTAGAAGTTAAATTTCCTGCTATCCTATACAGCTTCAGACAGCTGTCTTAAGAGAACTCAGAAGATCAAAAGCAGGTGACAGATGATGACTAGTTTTGGCTGGTTGTTGCAGCATAGATTTTGTAGTGAATTACCTAGAATTACCTTGGCCTATATACCTTTACATTGCCTGAAGTTGCAACCTAAATCAGCCTCCTCAGACTCGGTGGGGTGCCCTGACTCTTCATTACTTCTATCTGTCTCATCTCAATCTCGTCAGTTTAATACCACAAAGTCAAAGTTTTATATTATTAACACTTGTTTAGCTTAAACTTGAAATCATGTTCTCCTAACTCCTGTATGTCGTGCAGGCCTGCTCCAGAGCTGCACTGACATTTCCCTCAATGAAATAGGCATCACCCATTGGAAGTCTATTCTACATATAAAGGCTACAGCCTTCACTGCAGCCTTTGAAGCTGCATATTGGCTAAATCCACTGTCAGGGTTCAGCTCGGGGATTGCAACAGACCCTGCAAAGAGGCCATGCAGAATACTTTAGCATGTTAAAACTTATTTATTAGATTCTAAATTATAATCTGTATTGACAATAGAAAGAATAAAATACAGAGCGACTGGGGTAAAGTCAGTAATGGGACAGCAAAGGTGAACGACATGCTGACAGTCGTTTCTCTGCCTTTGACTCACTATATAGAAAAAAACGTAGGCATAATCCCTCACCTCCTTACACTCCAAGAAACATCTTTTCAGTTGTTTCCACTGTCAGGAAAAGGTTTGTTGACTCATCAGAAGAGGGGTAAAAAGGGAAAAGCACGATTTGCATAATCTGCAGAAATTGCAAAACATTTCTTCTTAGAGATATGAGCCATTCTTTTAAATCCCAGGTCCCCAGGAAGGTAACTGCCCTTAAGGCTCGACCTTCAAATCCCTGAATTCAGTTACAAAAGTCCCACTCACTTCCACTGTGCAAGATTGGGGCTGCAGAGCCACGGGACCTCTGGAGGTATATGCTGTTAATTACTTGGGATACCACAGTTCAGAAAAAGGTTCCATTTTACATCGCATTATACTGTAAATTTAAGTAATCCAGATAGAAGCTATAGGACTAATTCAACAAGAAAGAAACAAAGCTTTGTCCGTATGGTTTCAGGCATGCGTTCTCCAAAGGACAGTGGCAAGTAACAGAATGAAAAAAAAAAAAAAAAAGTCTAAGAGTTGATCAGTGGATAATAAAATGGTCCTTCCCCAAGAAACCTACTTCCATTAGAAGAATATTCTCTTGAAAGGACAATAGTTCCACAGACTTTAAAACTAATATTATTGGACAAAGACAAATAATTAACTTGCAGTCTTCCAAACAAAGATTGTAAAGCAAAATGTTTTTATTGAAGTTTTCCACATACACAATGATACTTGCAGCACCTTACAAAGCATGTCATTACATACACTTTCAAAATATTATGTATAAACAGCATAAATAAAGATTATGGAATCAAGTTTAGGTTTCTTAACAAGTTCACTTGAACAGCACTTTCTGGGCAATGACATTTCTTTGAGAATATCAGCAATTCACAAAACACATTGGAACAAGTTGCTCTGATTCCCTGTCTGATAAAGGTGTTCTTCCAACCCACAGCCTTAGGTGCGCAGCTCTCAAACCACTGGCAGGTCGACAGTGAATTGCAGTCTCAAAGGCAAACAACCTGCCAAGCAGCCCACAGTGTCTTGTAAACAGCTCACAGACCCTGAAACTACCTTCTTGGAGGGACTCGTCGCTGCATAGGGTGGGGGGCAGACAGAATCTGAGAGGTGGTTTCCAGCCCTCTAGACCATGCTTAGTTTTGCTGCTGCGAGTTGTTCCCTGAGAAACCAGCAGAGTGACCCACAGTAGGAGAAAACTGGTAATATCAGTCAGACTCTGTAGGATTTTGAACTCTAGATACAACTGATCTTTAAATTCTGATTCAGTCTCTTCTCTCCAATTTCTCTTTTTCTCACCCAAACATAGGAAAACCTTTTCATTTACAAAAACACTAATTCTCCAGGCCTGTTCTCAAATAAAGATACAAGTTCCATGGACCAATGAATGTATTCATATTGTTTTCTCTAATAAAAGCTAGTATTAACAGGCACCTCCTTTCACCAGTTCCAATGAACACCTGTGGGTAACAGCAGAGCTGTATCTCATCTGCACGAAGAAGAGAACAGAATCACTTGCCACCCTACTCATTACAAAGCAAAAGATGAAAAAACTGAATTCCTGCCCTCTTCATGAGGCCTCTAGCAAGGCTGACTTGCACTAAAAAAATCTATGGTGATGGAGAAGAGTTGGTTCTTGGTGCCATAAATGCCTGAGCCCTCACCCTGTATCTGAGTCAAAAGTCAGAAATTCTCTGATTTTGGACAGGACACCAATCTTCTCCTACCTGCAAAACATTGGTACTAACACTTGGCTGTGTGTCGAAAAGGAAGAATTTATTTCCTGGGGAACACTCTGAAAGTGAACTATGCAAAATCAGTAGCAAAAGCAGCAAGCCTGGCCTTTTGATCCAGTTGAGCAGAAGCACAGCTCCTACCTGCTCCCATTGCCAACCATCAACTCCAGAAAAGAGGAGAAATGAATGCAGACAAATCCCACAACTTCATGAGAGTTGAGTTTTCAACAACAGCAAGCAGCTAGAATGGTGACCAAAGAGCTGGCTTTATATGTCTTCTGGAAACAGAGTACAGTGGATAATAAGAATGTGCCTTTATTGAGGAGTTTGCATCCATAATCCACATGCCTTTGACAAACACTAATAACAACATGAAGTTGCATTTCAGACCAGGGGTTAAAGGTGACTGGAGGTGGTTAGGTGACCTGACCTGCCTCGAAAGAGTTACAGGACTCCTAAATCCCACTGCCCTGCTCTGACCTCTGAGCTAAGCAGCTCAGACTCCACAGCAGTTTTTAGCTCTCCTGAAGCATCAGGAGTGACTCCACAGATAATCCTGTGCTGAGGAAAGACAAATTGGCAGAAGCTGCTCAGAGATCTTTCAGTTTTGTAAATCCTGTCTGCCCTGCTTAAACCAACACTTATACAATAATAAGATAGTTTTTGGCTCTCTGATCCAGGGAATTTCCCACTTCAACATGTTCATGCTTGCTAGCCCATTTACTGAAAAGAGAGCAAGAAATGTTTTGACAAAAAGGTACTGGGTCTTTCCAGGCTCCTGTTGATGAGATCCCGTCATTGCACAGTAACACTGATGTTTGGTAAGCTCATGCAAAGTCACACAGCACTGTTTTTAGTCCTCGGGACTTTCTCCCCACTTTTGCTAGGAAAATACTGCTTTCTTAGTATTTTACATAGGTTTTCTGCTTATCTCTGATTTTTCTCAGGGCACTGTGCCATTTCATCAGGACAACCTAACCTGTTTCAGAGTAATGGTAATAACATCAGAATCAGCTGTGACCGTAAGCATGTTAGTTTGTCTACTGAGCAGATTTGGCCAGCCACACAAGACTAGAGACTTCTTGTTGCTCTAGCCAATATTTAAAGAGACCTGAAACAAAAGCAACAGAAATTTCTCCTTGCAAGAGCAGCAAAACTCATTTTTAATATGAACACAAAAGCTGCCCTGAATTCAGGTAACTGAGGATGTAACTTCAAAATTATCTGATAAATTTGTAATACAGAATGCTAGGAAATGCTCAGCTACCAACTTTCAAATTATTTCATACAACACTACAAATTAATAATATTTTATGTTTAATGATGATCTTAATTTCCTTAAATAAAGAACCTCTCTCAAGCAAAAGATTGCACAAAAATGATCATTTGAAGCACTAATTCAGATATCCACTGCTAACACTCCATTGGAAAAAATTGTAAAGACCACACCTTTGCAGCATCTTGTAAGTCTTTTTGGCTACTAAGCAAACAAGATGGATGTGCTCAGACCTCAGGATGAAAAACTGAAATTATCTTTATAACTGAATGTTGAAAAACCCCTAAAACCTGGGGATTTTATTGTGTGCCCAGATGAGCTTATCTATGTCCAGATCTTCAAACAGTATAAGCCTCCAAATAGTTGAAAGGTAAGTGAAATAAACTCAGAGAACGAGATACAACTTACTGGATTCTTGGATTTTCAAAAGGGTATTTTCTCCCATGCAAGTGTAACTTCTCACCACATTAAAAAGCTGTACTTGCATTTTTGTATCCAGACTAAAAATGGATCATATTATGGGTTCAGACCTGACTTCTACCCATCATTCAGGATGCAGAAACAAAAATGAAGATGCACATTTTTTGCACTGAGCAAGAGGCAAGACAATGTCCACCCGAAAGCAGGGCCTTGTACAGTCAGACTGTAACAGAGTGGTTCAGC
>NW_009614083.1:0-8742 GCF_000690535.1 Cariama cristata | reverse complement strand
TTCAGCAGCACAGAAAGGTCCCTTGAGTAAGGACCAGCCCCTACTTTGTGCCAGCCACCATGAGTGTGGATACTGGAATCCATCCCTCCCAGAGTAAGGCAAGGTGAGAGGGAAGCACACACTGCTCACCTCTTAACTGGAACCAAGTGCACCACGCATGTTTTGTTGCACCGCTACTGAGAACAGGTGTAATGGCTTGCTATGGTATTCATTTCCACTGAACTTCCACTTGATTTCACATAGTTGGCAGAGGAGAGAAAATGCATGCGGACAACAGAAGCTTAAATTAGAACCAATGTTTCTGTGTCGTTACTTCTGTGACCTGAACAAAACAAGCACTTTTGCAAAGGTTCGGTACTGACAGTTCCTTGTAACTACTACAGTTTCACACCACCCTAAGGGCACTGCTGCCAGGAAATCACCCAGCACACAAACAGAAAGCACTCTTCTGCCTCTGTCAGACACACGCTTGTGAAAGTTCCTGGTATGAATCAACACTTTTGCACAAACAAAACCAGAACACACTACTGCGGTACAGCAATCTTCCAGTCATGCCTCTTCAGGTACAAAAACACAGAGTAATTCAAAGGCAGCCAAAAAACCTTAACGACTTTGACTGCAGCAACATTGAGGGACACTTCCCCCAAAATTCCCTCTTTCTCTCTCTAGACAAGGACTAGGAATAATTTCCTCTATGCTTTCCTCCAAAGAGCTATCAGAAATCCACTTTTAGCTACCGAACACTACCAGTTAGTGGTTTGGTTGCATTTTGAGATGAGTTATGAAACAAACAATTGGTCAGAGAAGAAAGATTCAAGATCTTTTGCTCCTGACACTGTGTCATTTCCTTTCATTTCCTCACCCCTAGCTATGTCCTCACCACTGGGGACAGAAAGGCAAAGCACTCGGTGAGACATTACTGTAAGGCAGCAAAAGCAAATGCTCAGGAGACAAGTGCATGTTACTAGGTGGTTAGCATGAGGGTCAAACATACAATCATCACCAAAATACATGGTCTGAAATGGCTTTGCTGCTAAGCTGAGATGGCCCAAGAAGATCCCGTGTAGTGAAGATACTTTGAGTTTTGACATTTTCTTTTCAAATATAAATGAGCATCTAGGCTTGGACAACTGCCTCTTGTACTACATCAAAGAAGATGAATTGAATCTTTCATTGTATTAATTGTACCAAGAGTAGAAAAGGACTTTAAAATCAATGTTATTGTTACTCCTTGTAACTAGGAATTATGGGAACACTAAGACCAGACAAAAGGGACCTCCTGCATTACCGAGTTTAAATCCAATTTTGTTTGGCAATAAACTTATCTATTACAATGTATCCTGCACTCTGGCACAGCATACAGTATTGTAATTTTCTACATAACTCAAGTAGATAACTACAGATATTATCTCATTATCTTAAATCTAAATAAGAGCTTATGGTGAGCAAAGGAGGTGAACTTTTCACACTCAGTGCTGGGCACACAGTAGTAAGGTGGTTTTTGAACTGATTCAACTTGGTAATGAAGCAAGTAGTACCACTTGTCGTATCTTGCCTCTCACTTGGAAAGTGATGTAAGTGGCAACAGAACAACCCCTCTTCCGCCAGGCTTTTTATGATTTTTGAGCTCTCAACAGGCATACGGCTCAAAAATCCCCAAAAATCTGCATTCCAGATAACCTCCTCCCTTTTCTGTTGACTTTGGGATTGTGACAAAAACAAGAAAATACTTTCCAAACTGAAAAGTGAATTTGCATTATAAGACCATTTGAAATAGGCTCACTGTCATAAACATATGCTAGTGATGGAAAAGTCCCAGTATTTAGAGAGAATGAGGCAATAAAATCAAAGTGGATGAGTATCATGAAATGTTTAAAGATAGAACAAAAATAGAAACACCAACTTTTTTTTGTTTGTACTTCTAAATTTTTTTTCCCCAAGGAATTTTGATACTTTCCATTTAAATAAAAATTGAGCCCATATCAGAACTAGTTACAAAACGATAGGCCCCTAGGACTGTGAAACAGAAAAAAGATCAAGCTCTGTGTACCGTTTTTAAAAGTTTTAGTTTCTGTGCTCCCAAGAAGTACTGAGTTAATGATAACAACGGTGGGACACATTCGCAAGAGTGCTGTGGTGAATTCCTGCATATAAAACCCCTCCAGAGCTCTGGGTCTTTGCAGTCGGTTCATGAAGAGAAGTACACAGAAACGCAGTTGACTGCAGTTGAACGGCTTAGAAGCAAAACGTCTGACTTCCACCAGTGAAATTTAGGAGTCATTCTGCCAAAGTAAATTACATGAAGTGGCCACTATGCTCTACAAGTGTAAAAATAAAAGGGCAAGTAAATCAAAGTTGATGAGTCAGATCCTAAATACTTGCATTAAACTGGATCTGTAAAGCAAAGATAGCAAAAAAGTCTGACAATGACAAATGACTGTAAAATCAAATGTGATCAACCAACGCGCACTAGGTATATGCCCTTGCCAAGAAATTTCCAAGAGTGAAGAAGATAACAGGAAATTGTGAAATTATCTAGACTGACAGGGCTAGATTCCCTGCTGCTCTAGGTTTATGGCAGTTTTCTGCTCTGTTACAAGGCAAGCGCAGGATGGTTTTTAAACAATGCCATGTTTAAGCCTTTTTCGCCCACTCTGTTGAGATACCAATGACTACCCAAAGCACAGAAGATTGACTAGCCTGTGCTGTACCTTCCGTCACAGTGATCAGAAGTTGACTGCACACAGGAAAAATCAAAAGCAAGAACTGAAATATCAGAAAGCATCATTCTCCGTTTCTCATTGAAGTACAGTGCAATGGTTTCACAGGACCAGTTTCTCCTCAAAAAATATGATTCGAAGTTGAGAAATGGAAGCCTGCCTCACAATGATTCTTTTCCCACAACATGTTCTGAATAATAGTTTATGCAGTAGATATTTCTACTATTATATCTCCACTGTTACTTATTTTTACTATGTTCTGGAAACAGTTCAGCATATTTAAGTCTCACCTGTTCTCTTAAGAACTTGGGAGTTTGGTTGGAGAGAGAGTGGCATAACAGCAAATGATAGCATTTTCTTAAATCAGGCAGAATGCACAAGCTCTTATTTGTCTACTTAAGAAGTGCCAGTTCTTGAAACTTGTTCTTTAGCAGCATGTCTAAACCTGACTGTTCAAAATCCCAGCACACATGGAAGCGCTCAGCTTTGCTTTTTTCAAAGCACAGGTGATTTTTCAACATACTTGTTTATCTGCCCTGGAATCTCAAAGCAATAAACTCTGAGGAACCAATTCTGCCAGAGCTTTGCAAGTTTTCTACGCTTAGATGCATACAATTTAGGAAGGGTTAAAAATAATTTTTATAAATTGTGATGCTTAGTTTTTAACATAGCTGATGCCATTCTGGGTTTGGTGACCTCCAAGTCTGGAATTCTGGTTTGGAAAAGCTGTTGTAAAATAGGTTCATAACTTTTCTGCTCTAACAAGTCAGAAAACCTTATGAGGCCACTGTATACTTTACTAAAATACTCTATACCCAAAGGGAAAAAACTGAACTGGAAGTCAAAAAGTCATGAGTCCTGCTTTCCCTGCTTTACATACAAATCAACTTCTAAGTCATGCAAAACCTCATCAAATAGACCTAAGAATAAATACCTAGTAAGAAGAATGGGAATTCAGGACTCCATCCCATCTTTAACAACCATTCCCAATCTCATCCACTCAGAGAAGTTGCTTTCAGAATAAATACAAAAGCTATTCTTTGCCTCTCCCACCAGTATCCACATTTTCCTTCCAAACCCACCAGCTTAGCTGTGGTCCCCAATGTGCTGCCAATGTCCAGTGAGATCTTTCTGTAGAAAACTGCTTTTTCCAGTTTTCTGGTTTTGTAAAGTAGTTTATTTAACACAGTGAGAAAGCATCCTAGAAGGTCAGATTATAAAACTGAAAGCCATTATCCATCTGTCTGCTATGAAACAGGCATTCTTAATTTCTGTCATCATTTCAACTACTAATATCACAATCCAGCAAGTTTGAGGCCTGACACATCTGGGGAAAAAACAGTATGTCACAACAGGATAACACCAAAGTGATTAAAAAGATCTGAATATGTCTGTGCTGCTTCTGGAGTTACAGCAATGCATAAGAAATAAAAACAAATAAACATTAAAATAAAAATAATAATAGTAAAAAATACAATAAAATAAAAATAACTAAAATAAATTGTAAAATCCCAGCAGAATAGAAGCTCCTGTATTATCTCTGTGAATACAGAACAACCTCAACATCAGCCCTGTCTGAATACAGCCTGTCCGACCGCTGTGCACTTGAAGCCCATGTATTGTGAAGGTAGTTCACAAGTAATACGGACTCTCTGAGGCAAGGGAAAAGAAGGAGTAATTCTGATTTTAAACTTCATCTAAAAAGTGCTCAGGCCTCTGAGGGGTCTCATCCCTGACCAGTAACTGGGTGCCATCCTGTCAATACAACTGCAGCAACACAGTTCAACTTTCTGCAAACTTCTCCTCTGCAAGCAAAAAGCTGAAGCAATAGCATACAATCGGCACGTCCCAGGTTACATGACACTAAGAAAGCTAATTTGTCCTCTGAAGGGTACTTTTTGTACAGGTTTCTATAGGAGGCATGAAGCAGTCTGACAGCTTTTTGTTTGTTACTGTATTACTCTTACAATGACAAGACTAGAGAAATACACCCTAGCTCTTCATATTTAGCTTCCTTTTATAAGTTTTATGCTCTCTCCTTTGTCCCTTAGAAAAGTGGATTTCCACCTGCCTAGATCTTCAAAGATTTCTGTGCCTAACACTTGGACTATTTTTCCAATTTAGTTACACGATTGCACCCCAACAGCTGTCTGTCTCTCACCCATATGTTGACACTCATACAACCCTTGAAGATGAAGAAAACAGTTTTCCTAACAAAAGTCTAACATTCATAACAGACGATGTAGAGGGTAGCACTAGAAATGTCTCTCACAACACGACTTTTATGTGAGAAACTGCAAGAACAAAATTAGATGCAGGATTTTTTTCAGCATCTAAAAAAGCAAGAAACAGAAGAACCAGTTGATAAGTGAAATATGACTCGTGGAAGTGCCAAAGGAAGGGAGAGGGAAGGAAACACATGGACACTTGCTGCTTACTCAAATACCAAAAATACATGCTCAAGTGGTATGTAATACTTTGTATATTCAGAAGGAACAGCTAGTACAGACTTGCAGCACAGCTTTGGTATCAGGACAGATGCCTGCCGTGACTGTAAGTTGTAAGCTGACATCCCTCATATCATCATATACAACCTATCCAAACCTATGCAACAGACCACAGCTGCACCACCTGGCATTCACAGATACACTCTGGTTTACAGACACTACAGTAAGAAGAGCAAAGGAACACAACTAGAGGTGAAAGAACATAAAATACACGTTAGGAGTCTACCTTTTACACGTTAATTGAGTATACAACATGTCTCATCTTTGGAGGCTGCATTCTGCCTCTGAAGGAGGAAAGACTTGAAGGTTTACAACCCTGGGCTCTCTTATCATCATAATTTTCTTTAATGGCTCTGACCTTACGGAATGCAAAATAAATTCCAGCTATGACAGACAAACATGACCCTTGCTACACATCACAGTGTGCATAGATCTGGACAGATTAAGAAGAAATTGAATACTTTGCTTGAATTTAAGAGGGAATTTTCTTTCAGTTTCACCGATGGCCCTTTTTCACTCATTTTCTTTAAATATCTGTGAATCAGGGTTTGGTTTTCTTCTGGCTTATGTCAGCACAAATCAAGAGCTAAACTAAAAAGAAGTTGCTAAAGATGCAAATTGATGCAAAACTTGTTATACGAAGAGTTTAGGCATTGACCTGGCGCAAATGCAAACTTATAAAAAAAAGTTTCAGTCTAAATAACATTTGCACTGAAAATTAAATTAGGTTACTATATCTGACTGCTTACCGTATACTTCACTCTACTTCGTTTAGCTAAACAAGCCAGGAAAATAAGGAAGTGTGTTGGGCATACCCACAACTCAGCGTCATAGGAAAGACTTTGCCAGTCAAGAGTTGTTGGGAGTTTTTTCAGGTGAACACAGCTTTGAAAAAATCTTTGATCTATTTATTCCCCAATCTGTTGGCAGACTCACATAAACTGAAAAAGAAAAAAAAAGAAAAAGAAAAAAAAAACAACAAAAAAGGCCAAGCTATGACTTGCAATGGTTGTTGCTATCATACTAATTTACCTAAGAGTCCAGAGAAGGCCAAATTTAACTTGACCAAAGGCTACATCTGGCCCTAATTCGGTTTCACTGAATGTTAACAAAAGAGCGATCAGCCAGTGCTCGAGCACTGCGCACACCAATATTCAAAAACATGATCTAAAGGAAACTTTCCAAAAGAATCAGACATTGGCTTGTCTCTGCTTTTTACTGACCATAACTGTCAACAGGAGCAGAGTTAGGTCAGGGAAAGACACTGCCCATCGCTTTCTTCCCCATGATCAAGGGTAACAAACGTGTACATTACTCACCCAGATGAAATGAGGTTCCCAGGCCACACTGCATCACCACACCTACAAGAGCTGTGGGATTTCAAGCCTAAATTTGGCATCAGGATAATATCTGGAGGATTTGTATATCCTTTACGAACATTTTATTCTCACAAGACCTAGGCTTCAGTTTTACACTCTTCTGTCGGTCTATTAGGTTTTATATGGAGCTGGCCAATATATTTTCACTTTTCATATCTTATGAGAGAATTTGCATGTATTATAACCCTGGGTATGAAAACGTTTTGCTACCACTGACGTGCAACAGGAATGCTGCACAGTAATAAGGAACTGCAAGTTTTACTTATTTTAGGGCAACTAAGATTTTAACTTAGAGCAACTAAAAGCAAGTAGACATTTCTTCTCTCACCCATCCTTTCCTTTCAGGCTAGAACCAAAAATAAACCCTATGTCCCTACAGGAAGATACAGAGATACCATCAGGCAAACCAAGAAAATGAAAATGTTATGGAGCAAATGATGCAATACCAACATCCATATATAAGGCAGCAAGAAAAAGCAACTAGTAAGGTTTATAAGCTCATCAGCTGTGAAAAATAGTTGCTCTCTAAAGACTACAAAAACTAACAACAAACTCCTTGCAGCAAGCCATGGGCTCTCAAGTAATGAATATTTGAAGCAACAAATTGAAGTTCAGATTCTGACCCTAAGCTACATCTCTCAGAGCCTCCCAGAATTTGGCCTACAATACTGATTTTTTTCTTGAAAAGCACAAACCCATAAGACTTCTGCTATTTATTCAGTGGAAAAAAACTCAAGCTGTGTCATACCCTAGAAAGTAAGTTTCTTAGAAAACATTTTTTTTTTTTTTAAAAAAAAAAAAAAAGGAAACTAGGCATCCAAACCAACACAACACATAAAAGTGTGCCAGCAGCACTGCATTTAACACCGGGTTTCCATCTCAGTTGTTGGCCAGCATTTAGAAAAACACAGTCATTGTAAGCCGTATTCAGCCTAGGTATAAATAAGCATAGCCTCTCTCTAATGGACTAACACTTCCCGTACAATAAAGCCAAATTTAGCTTAGTATGTCCAAAGTATGCACCCCAAGTATGCCAGAAAAAAGGGTGTCATTCCTCATACACACTGTCACCCAGGGGCATATCGGGGGGGGGAAGGGAGCAGTGGCAGAATGCATGAGTAACTGCTGGATAACTTAAAAATCACCTTTCAGAATTAAAAGGGAAAAAATGGAATCTCATAAGACTAGACAAGAAACATGCATTTAGCCATGCAGAGAAATTAGGTTCTGTCTGAGAGCAAGAGAGGTAGGGGGAAAAAGAGGAGAGAGAGTTTGTAAGAACGAGTTTTAGTCCCACAGAGTCCCTTGTCCTATACCAGAGTTGCAAACTCTGGAAATTAAAGCTACTCCTATCACTATCTTTAGCAAGCAGAAGGCTGGTGTTGAGTTTCTGCCTATAAGTAGAAAACCCAAACTGCAAAACTGGTTGTAGGAAAAGGCATTAAAGAGTTCAGTGCTATGGCACTTCATGCTCTTCACTTCTCCTTTATTTAGTTTCCTCCTCTCACGCCTCTGACAAGCACACAACTAGCCACCACTGCAATCGCTTCAGCCTACTGATCCCAGACTTACTTGAAACTCTTCCCTCCTGGAAAGATGCAGAATGGAGATGGATGAATTCTGCTCTCAGTCCCTCGCGCCCTGCCGTAGCCTCCGTGCTTCCTGAACGCTGCCTGCTTCGCTTGTCAAACAACAAATGACACACGGTCTGAGTGCGTTTGTCAAACCTCTGTCCCTTTGTATGCTTAAAGGGAGGACACCCACATTAATGTTTAACAAAACTAACAGTAGCAAAGCCTTTCTCTGCAATCTGACATGCTGGCTTTGAAGGGACAGGTATGTGAGAAATTCGGCAAGCCAGAAGTTTCCCCCTGGTTGCCCATGGCTTGGAAAAAATCTTGTTTTGCTTGGGTTTTTATTTTAAAGTTGCAGGGAGTAGCAGTTCACAATTCATTCCAAGGCGATCAGCACCCGTGCAGGCACGTTCAGCAGCAGAGCGGGGCACTGGGGCGTACAGGGGGGTTTCCTGAGCCTGGGGAACCCAGGGGAACGGAGAGACCGGCCAGGAGCCGGCGGCTCCCACCAGAGCAGCTGACGAGGCCTGGGCTGGGCCAGGAGCAGCGGCAGCCCCACCCC
>NW_009614082.1:0-209 GCF_000690535.1 Cariama cristata | reverse complement strand
GGGATGGAGATGGGATGAGGATGAGGATGGGAATGGGGTGGGGATGGGTATAAGGATCATGACAGGACAGGGAGCACAGCCTTGCCACACTCCCAGAACTGAGGGATAGGGATGGGATGGAAACAGAGACAGTCTTACCAGACAGGTGAGGGATGGGGACAGGAACAAGGAAGGTGGTTGGGTCCTGCTGCTGTCCCCTGGGCCTCCCC
>NW_009614081.1:771-1097 GCF_000690535.1 Cariama cristata | reverse complement strand
AAATACCGAGAGCAAGTATGGGTTTAAAGTCTGACCATCACTCCCTGGATAATTTGGATTCAGGACAGAGGTGGTTCCCCTCCGGACCCCACCGTGAAGCAGCAGGAGCTCATGCTCTGAGTTACATTTTCTGATCGGGGTCACCAGCGCTGGAAATACTCCTGCCTCAGAAGCCAGGGGGATTTCTGAGCGATCCTTGCTTTCTGGGACCTGGATGGACTGGATGTATTTTGAAACTAATTCCCTTCCAAATTTTGCTCCGATTAAAATCAACGCTGAGGGCTGTGTTGTGAGGTTTGGCATGGCAGGGGGCCGGTGGGGGGCCC
>NW_009614081.1:0-683 GCF_000690535.1 Cariama cristata | reverse complement strand
CTGGGTTAACTGGTGAGAGTCGGGGGGGTGCCGAGCCCAGCTATATCGTTAAAAAAAAAACGTACCTGAAGCTTTAGGCATCTCTCCCTGTCTGTTTCAGGGATGAACAGATGGACGTGTTTCCCTAAATATCTTAAATAAAAAGTTAATGTCTTCACATTACTAATATGTGTACTGCCAGGAAAAATATAATGAGATAAAATATTTGCTTGCCTCTGCTCCCAGCACCGATAAACATTTGGGTCACCAGGGGATGCTGAAAGCCCTGATCCGTCAGCTCCAAACGGCCCATCGGATGAAAGCAGGCACACAGGGGTTCACAAACACCCCACGTTTCAACCCAGGGAGGGTGGCTCTGGTGTGCCCCCAGCACGGCGAGAGGAGAGGCAGAGGGACATTACTTTATACCCATGTCTGTGCTTCTTACGCTCTTCTCTTCTTCAGCCAGGCACCCAAACTGCCGCGGCGCTTCAGGCTCTGCCCTGCTGCCCAGAGGATGCTGCGGGAGAGCCGGGGCTGCGGCTGCCTTAGGGGCACTGCCAAGGGCAACGGCCGGGGTGACAGCGGGCTCGGGGTGTGTGACAGCCCCGCAGGGTCCGGGACACAGGTCTGGGGCAAGAAGGGGAGCTCAGGTCCTCCACCCTGGGGTGAAGGAAACCTCGTGCTGTTCCCCTGCCTCCACA